>NC_061827.1:8925734-8940734 GCF_019202785.1 Penaeus chinensis | reverse complement strand
AGAGACATTTTAAGTGTCTAGTATATGTTTGTCGCTTGCGGATGATATACATACTGCTAAATATACAGGGGAAAAGGAATTAAGGAGACTGACGAACGAAGAGGATATTTGTTTGAGTTTCCCCAGCTCTTCTCCCGAGAAACTAACCGCGTGGGCAGTGTCATTGGCACAGAAAATGAGGCAGGTACAGATTCGGCATGCAGTGTGTGTGCGCAAGAAGTATAAAAGTAGCGTCTCTGCCACTATCCATTTCATTAACGTATGGGAACTCTTGATGGTGAGAAAGGGGAGTGTAGAAGACGATGTGAGAAGAGGAGCGATAGATTGCGTGTGTGTGCGCAAGTGTAGCGTGTGTGTATGTTGTAGGTGTTTGGTGCGAGACTATGCAGGCTGGTATGCGTTAACTGAGAACTGAGAACTCTCCAACGCAATAAGTGGAATAACTTTAATAAAACACTCCAAGAAAACCAGGAGTGCATGGTTATTCACTTCATTGTTCTATTAATTTTTTTTTTCTTTTACAGATTTATTGCGAGGGAAATGGCGACATGAGTGGTATAAAATATTTATTAAAGAAAAAAAAAAACGGTAAAACAAACGTAAAACAACGACAGCAATAAAACATATACAACAAAACTTCACTCAAATAATACATAAATAAAAGCACCGAATCACTATATCACTCATCGAAGAAATACCTTGACAAATGTCGCTCACCTCCTGTGTTATAACCAATCTCCACAACCACTTAGCTTTAAATAGGGAAAGGCTCATTCGGGGGATTCCTGAGCAACCCAGCAGGAACACGAGCAATTTCCGAATCCTCCCGCCGGCTTCTTGCACCTCCCCACGTCAGGGCCTTCGCGGGAGAACTGAAGAATTGCAGTTCTTTCTTACATGCTTAATACTGATAAAACTAATGTTAAAATCAAATTAAGATATAGAAATAAGATATTGGTGTGATAAAACGGGTAAAATATTGATTAACTTAAAGAAATAAGTGAACTTTTAAAATTTATGAAAATGCGGAAAAAACAGTAAAATTCAATTAATAAAAAAAGAAGTATAAAAGCTTGGAACTGAAATGAATAACAACGTTTTTGGGATTTAAGGATGGAATTGATAAAATATAAATACTCTTAAAATGTAAACAAATCAAAGGAACTCCTTCCCATCTCGTGGTTGCTTGTTGGAGCAAGAGACTAGTGCCAGAAATACAAATAAAATATACATTTATTAATAAAGCAAAAAACAAATATTCGGGCATCCTCCTCACTCGCGGGATAAAACGCCAGTGTCCTGTGATATGAAGGAAGATGCAAGGGAGCTCCTGGTTATGTAAAATAGTCTCTGCAATAGTCTTCAACAAAGGCAGAAGGCAAAACGTCGCCACGGCGCGGCTCCGGCAGGAGTGTGTTACCACCTCGAGTTCACCAGTTTCCAATTTAGAAGGTAATATTCGTATGCCTGTGGGAAAGGTAGAAGTGAGAGAAGATATTTAACATTGTTTTATATCTCCTCGAGTGAGACGACGAGATATTGCATTCACTACACAGGGTGCTATGCGTCACCCCCCCCCCCCCCCCCCCCCCCCGCTGGTCAATGTATATCTTCCACTTCATGTTGGTCTTGCGAATCAGTATCAGTACTGTAAAGGACTGTGAAACTCTT
This sequence comes from Penaeus chinensis, assembly GCF_019202785.1. NCBI lineage: Eukaryota > Metazoa > Arthropoda > Malacostraca > Decapoda > Penaeidae > Penaeus > Penaeus chinensis. The sequence goes on along the minus strand of NC_061827.1, from coordinate 8,939,063 downwards.
CTTACTATTTGTACCATTATTAATGAAGGGAAGAAGGAATATTAAATTGAACCATATTATAAAAAATAAGCAGTTTAGCATAGAATTAATATCAATGGATAGGTCGCCGCACGTATGTAAGTGTTAGTGTGCGCCCGCATGCGCGTGACGTGAATACATATATATATATATATATATATATATATATATATGTATCTATATACGTATTTATTTACATATGTATATATATGTAAATAAATGTAGCTATGTATATATACATATATATATATATATATATATATATATATATATATATATATACACACACACACACACACATGCGCACACAAACGCGCGCGCGCGCACACACACACACACACACACACACACACACACACACATATGCATATGTATATGTACATACATATATATTATATATATATCATATATATCATCTACACACACACACATATATATATGCATATATTTATAAATATACATGCATTACACATATTCATATATATTTATATATTTATACACATATATATATATATATGCGCGCGCGCGCACACACACACACACACACACACACACACACACACACACACACACACACACACACACACACACATACACACACACGTGTGTATACATATATCTATCTCTCTCTATATATATAGTCTGACGCACATACGCATATATATACTTGACACAACTTTAATAAACTGTCAAGCCATCACATATATTATTGAAGGCTGCACGTGGTCGAGTTGCCGTCTACAAAAAGAAAAAGAAAAAAAGAAAAGAAAAAAAAGAATCCACTAACCGCCAATTTACTGATAAGTGATTCACATAGCTTGAATAGCTTTATCAAAATCTCTTTTACTGGTGCTTGCCGATTCCCTTTGAGGAAAACACATTACGACGCTAAATTGGTTTCGCTTCGCTCCATTGCGGAACAAAAATGTTCCCACTTGAACTCGGGTATAAATGGCAAAGCTGTGAGAAAACACATCGTTCGAGTCTCATTTGTACCCACATATGTGAAATGCGGATGCTTCTGTGCCAAAACATGTTTCCTGGTTTCAAATGTGATAGTCAGGTACAAGATCGTTTGCTCAAAATGCGTGTCGTGTGTGTATAAATTACGACTCGGTGATTTTTTTGTTTTATTTTGAGGTTAGTAGTAAGGTCCCTTCTACAAAATCATCGATAAAGGAATAATGATAATAATGTTACATAAGAAAAGCTATGAGTCAAAATAATTTCATGAAGGGAACTATCAAACGTTAGTTAAAAGGAGTCGCATTTGCCAAAATCGGTTACTGTTCCTTAGGACTAAGCTACTTCGTTACTTATCATAATCTTAGAAGGATTCATACAAAGCCAAAGTCAAAACACTTTATTCCATTAATTACAATGGTTCTTTTTACATTGATAGTGACATCGTACAGTAATACAGAATGAGTAGAAGCAACAGTAAATGCATTTGTAGGGGAGATATAAAGTAAAATAAAATAGAACAAGATAGTCACATCATTAGAAATAGAGGTACATGGTCTGCCTTTGCATTTAAATGCCTCATGTCATTAGCTATGTTCCATTAATTGCTTATAAGGGCACCGTGAAGAAACTGAGAGTCATCGGCATATTGGACAAGGAAACAGTTGTTTGCACTGGTTGATAGATCGTTTATGAATATAGTGAACAAGATCGAGCCTAATAGGGAGCCTTGAGGGACACCGAAAGAGACTGGTTTCTTAATTGATATATTATTACGAATTTTGCTTGATTGCGCTCTTGTGGATAAATACCTTCTGAACCAATAGTTGTCATTTCTATTTTTAATTTTGTTAAGCAGGATTTCATGGCTGACGCTGTTAAAATGCTTTTGATATATCACGCAATGTGAGTAGATTTATTTGATTTTTGCCTATATAATCATGAATTTTGTTTGTGATTTTTAAAAAGGCTGTTTCAGTGGATAGTTTATTTCTAAATCTATTTCGGAAATAAGCTGACTGGATTTTAAAAATGTTGAAACTTGACCTGCAACAATTTTTTTTTTTAGAACTTTAGATATCACTGGGAGTAGATATATCAGATGGTAATTGTTCATATCTTCTGCATCTTATTTGGAAATGGGTGTTATAATTCTTTTATATGCACGATGACCATTATCATCCTTTTAATGTCACGTGTCGTGTTTCTCGGTTTTTCTAAAATTCTAAAATGATTTTATGAGCCTGATTCATTTCTTCAGGACTGTACAACTTTTTATGTGGTCGCACATAACCATCCTTGCGACAATGCAAAGGATGATGTTCAGAACTATTGTTATACTGCCTATTTAATGCATATTGTTTTTGGTTGTAATCACTATCATCAATGTCGTCACTGGATGCACTATTTTCATTGCCATGTTTGGAAGGGATGTCAGGATTGTTAAAAAGCCCTGTACCCTGGGGCAGCTTGACCCCGGCTGTCGAGGGGGTGCCCATTATCATTGGGGGGGGGGGGGGGGCAGCTTTAACCCGCACTGCTCTGGGGTCCGTTGCCTTGGGCAGAGGCCCCATTACCCTGGGGAAGGGGCACGGTACCCTGGACCAGTACCCTCTGGGGAAAAGAGCTCGAGCTAGCTGCCCGAGGAAGCGCTGGTGAAGCCCCCCTGGCTGGCCCCCTTCGACCCGGGGAGGGTAGTCAGATTGCGGTTTGACTTTGCGGGACCATGAGACGGCCATGTCTTGCTGAGCTTTTTGGCTGCGGCGGAGAGGAGGCAAAAACACGTCCGATCACAACGGCGGTTAGACTCAAAGAGCACAAGCGACCTATGGTCTTGAAGATCCCCCACGTGTCGCGATTGGCGTCAGGACAGACAGCATGTTGGACTACACTATGTCAAAAACCGATGGTGTTTACTGACCTTGTACAGCCATTTCACCTGAATGGGATCCTTACTCATCCCGTAGGTGTCTAATATGAACTCAGTGTCGTTGTACAAGAAGAAAAATACCCACATTAAAACCTAGATGAAATATATATGAAGTAAGTGATAATATACGGCAATCATTAATGTATATAACAATACTAGATACAAGATACGTAACACTAAGTTAGTAAAATGAGGGCCATTATGTAATCATCAAGATAAATGTTGGGAAGAAAGTGACTGGGCCTTTAGATTGGACTAAATAATTGAGCGGGGACCCAGGATACAGGTTAATAGATGAAAAATTAATTGATATGAGGATTTTACTTAGATATGAAGAGGTAAATATGCTTTTAATAGCTTTCCTTTGAAAAAGCCTCAAGTCACCATGTTCAAAATCTGACCTGCTGCCATTTTGAAGTGCACCTTCAAGATGAACTCCAATCAATAATTTTATTATGTATATAGACTAAGTAGTACCAGATAATACTATTATTATTTTGGCTATTAATATTAGACTATTTGCCTTATCTACAAATCAGATGCCAAAATTCTATAAAAACGTTATTCTACATCATTAAAATTACGTTTGATAATAGAAAACTTCCATCTACAATATATATGAAAACAAAATATTAGAAAAAAGAAGGGTCAAGACCATCCACATACATAGTCAATAAGTATTACACAGTTATTTATTTATATATGTTTTAATAAGCTTAACTATATCTCTATGAACCAAATGGTTAATAGAGACTTCTACTCACAGGGAAGGTAAGTAATCAGTCTAAAGTTGCAGCAATAGCTTTATCTTGACCATCGATTGCAATGACATAATTTGGAAGGAACGTCTTTTTTATGTTCCTTATACAAATCATCTAGTAATGGAACACATAGCCATTACTAGTTGATTCAAATTTACAGCATTTCGTCTGAAGAAGAACAATGGGGTTACTGCCACTGCTCTGAATAGTATCTAGTTGTTACTTTCCTTTCATGGGTGGCGTTGAACTATTAAATCTATTCCTTTGTTTACTTTTATCAAGGTCAAAATACCTGCATGGGAGGAAAGTGATTAAATTATATTAAAGACCCTTTTATGGATTTTGCATCAGTGATTTCTGCCGCGAGATCACGCACACACACACACACACACACACATATATACATACATATGTGTGTGTGTGTGTGTGTGTGTATGTGTGTGTGTGTGTGTGTGTGTGTGTGTGTGTGTGTGTGTGTGTGTGTGTGTGTGTGTGTGTGTGTGTGTGTGTGTGTGTGTGTGTGTGTGTGTGTGTGTGTGTGTGTGTGTGTGTGTGTGTGTGTTTGTATGGGGGTATATACATATATACAGACACTAATGTTTATATCTATACATATATTTAAATCTAGGAACTCTCATATAGTAATAAATCCTCTGAGAATGAAACAAGCGAGGATCTGCAAGCGTAAGGCCAAACGCATGACGAGTAAGAAAGAGAGGACAAAATGCACTGAATTTCTAACTGAATTATGAAGGGAGGACAGAGGAACAAGAAGCGACGAGGAGTGAGAAAGAGTAAATTAATTAATCTTCTTCAAGTTCCGTAAAAAAAGAAAAAGAAGAAAAAAATATTTTATTATTTTTTTATTATCATTTCTTGTTTGGTCCCTAAGGGGAATTAACTTAGGTGGTGAATAGAGCTAAATTTATTCGTAAAATGAGAAATGAAGTATAGTGACTCTGAACAAGGATGGGTCATTACAACAGCTAAACATTACGCTAAGATTTATTGACCTTATCTTGCCTTATGTATATGGACAAGAACTTGGATTAAAAGTGAAAATAGGGTTACAAGAAACGGAAATTGAACATGAAACTATGAACTGAACATGGAACTATGAATGTTTTTAGCACCTTGTTTTTTAAACTATAAAAGGGGAAAATAATCAGAGTGAAATCCGGTTCAAGAATAAAGAAATTTGAAGTAATTCCTGGAAATAAGAGATGGAGAATATACCGTATAACGAAATGGAAGAACATAATAAGAAAACTATTTTTTTCTAGATGCTGCCCACATACGCACATACACGCGCACATGTATGCTGTCACACACACCACGGTAGATAAACAAGCAGGTACACAGATATATGGTTTAATAGATAACAGGAAAGCGAAATTTGTGTGTGTGTGTATGAGAGAGAGAGAGAGAGAGAGAGAGAGAGAGAGAGAGAGAGAGAGAGAGAGAGAGAGAGAGAGAGAGAGTGAGAGAGAGAGAGAGAGAGAGAGAGAGAGAGAGAGAGTGAGAGATAGATAGATAGATAGAGAGAGAGAGAGAGAGAGAGAGAGAAAGAGAGAGATAGAGCGAGAGAGAAGAGAGAGAGCGAGAGAGAAGAGAGAGAGCGAGAGAGAAGAGAAAGAGCGAGAGAGAAGAGAAAGAGCGAGAGAGAAGAGAAAGAGCGAAAGAGAAGAGAAAGAGCGAAAGAGAAAAGAAAGAGAGAGAGGGAGAGAGAGAGAGAGAGAGAGAGTGAGAGAGAGAGGGAGAGAGAGAGAGAGAGAGAGAGAGAGAGAGAGAGAGAGATAGATAGATAGATAGATAGATAGATAGATAGAGAGAGAGAGAGATGATACATAGACAGATAGAGACAAACAGACAGAAACAAAAACAGACAGAGCATGAGAAAGTGAGAGAGAGAAAGAAACAGAAAACAAAACAAAAAAACAGAAAGAGTATCCGAAGGTATAATATTTCCCAAAACAAAGCCAAAAGAAAACGGACGATCTGGCGGTAAACAAAAAAAAAACAAAAAAAAAAAAAAAAAAAAAAAAAAGTTTAGGGTAACCGTGCAGGGCTGTAAGACGGGAGACAAGTTTATAGCCCGCTGGACCGAGGGAGTCTTCAGAAGTATTGGAAATAAGGAAGAAGCGATGATGATTGGCACGGAGTCCTATACCCCCCCCCCCCCCCACACACACACACAACCTTCTACGTTCCCTTCGCTTAAAGGGGAAGAAGGAGCACGTGTTTCAGGAGGTGGGGAGGGAAGGGAGAGGGAGAGGGTGAGGAGAGAGAGAGGAGAGAGAGAGAGAGAGAGAGAGAGAGAGAGAGAGAGAGAGAGAGAGAGAGAGAGAGAGAGAGAGAGACCGATGGACAGCTGTGTACTTGTGGAAAGAGAAAGGGATGGGGAGGGTGAGGGGGAGGGGGAGGTGGTGGGAGAGAGAGAGGAAGGGGGGGGATGGAAGGGGGAGGGGAGAGAGCGAGCGAGAGAGAGAGAGAGAGAAAGAGAGAGAGAGAGAGAGAGAGAGAGAGAGAGAGAGAGAGAGAGAGAGAGAGAGAGAGAGAGAGAGAGAGAGAGAGAGAGAAAGAGATAGATAGATAGATAGATAGATAGATAGAGAGAGAGAATGAAAAACGTATATGCGTGATAGATAAAACAGGCAAATAACGGCAGGGAGATCGATCTACCGCCCGTAGACGAGAGAGAGTGCGGGCGCAAGATATCTTTTAAGAGGCAGCGTTCCCCACATCTCCGGGTAGTGAAGGCTTCCCAATGGTCGGGTATTTCAATTCCAAGGCGGAGGGAATGTCTACTGTAGAATCTCTTAAGGGCAGAACTGTGCATGGGATAGATTTATAAGGGAAGGTCTGGGCATGGAAGCTTTAGGGATAAAGATAGTGGAGAGAGAACATTGGCGGTTTGCAGAATTTGTTGTTGTTGATGATCATAAGTGTTGATGATGGTGGTGGTGATGGTGGTGGTGATGATGGTGGTGGTGATGGTGGTGATGGTGGTGGTGGTGATGGTGGTGGTGATGATGATGATGGTGGTGATGAGTGTGCTGATGATGATGATGCTGATGATTTGTTATGGTGACTGTGATTATGATGGTGATGATTGTGATGATAGTGATGATGGTGATGATTATGATTGTGATGATGGTGATTAAGATGGTCGTAATGGTGGTGGTGATGATGATAGTGATGATGACGTCATGATGTTGATAATACGGATGGTGATGGTGGTTTCTGTTGTTGATGTTATGATGATGGTTATGGTGATGGTGATAATGATGTTGATCATGATCGTAATGTTGATACTGTTGATTCTCAAAAAAAACATCCATCATCTTGAAGCTGAAGCAAATGATCAAGAAAAGACGAACGGTTCATTCTGTCTTCATAAAGTGAAAGATGTTGCATTCTGCATTTCAACTACGGTGCATGTCACTGATAAAGCGAATCTGAATATGCGAATAAGGTTCCAGTCACGCGAACGAACTCAAAAATGACACAGATGTCCAAATAGGCCATCATAGTCCTAATAGTTTATAGTTCCAATATGACTGTCGTTCGACTGCACACCCACACATATATTATTTTAGTTGTTTGAAAAGAAGGAGTGAGCTAAGCATGTGTTTTCAAGGTCTGACCTGTTTAATGCAAATGCAACTAATTAAATTTATTTGCCGCTGCAATCAACAATTTTGAAACAGGCTAGCAGTCTCTGCATTTCTGGTCTTCTCATTAATATGCAAATCCGTTTCTGTTCCACGTCATGTGAACGTCACGAGATCTTGATCGTCCGTGTCCATTCATTGCAGGCTGGATTCAGAGCCTGTATTCGACTTTGCGAATTCTGTGTAAAAATATCCTGCGTAGGAGTCGTATATCTTCGTCGTATTCCTATCGTAACAGAGCCTTCCGTAGCCAAATGATCCTCAAAGAACAAGAAATCATTTGAAGATATAATGTCATATTTGATTAAAAAAATCCCCAGGCTCTAAAGCAAATAACAAAGGTTCCGAGACTTCGATAATACATTTCGTTTCTCCATCTAATCTAGGAGAGGAAAAACTGCTAATCTGATTCGCCACATTTCCTTTGAGAGAAAAACAAAATAATCAACTGATGTAAAAAATAATAATATTGTATTTGAATATAAGAATACCAAATACATGTAAACATAAAGAATATTTGTCAGCTGACTGAAATAAAAAGAGAAGGTGAATCGGAATATTCCAGAGTTAAGGGTAAGTTGCAAGATTGTTCTTTATTTAAATTGAATTCACTTGCGATATTCTCAAGATCCCGTTGTATAATACGAAAGTAATACTGTATCCGACATATGACTTATACATAAACATAAATATGCATCTTAAATCCGAAAGTAAATGTCTTATTTGACTGATTTTAAAGTAATATTGCGAAATAGCCTTGTCCATGTTATAAATTTGATTATATATCTTCGGGATTTTAATTTAAAATTATACCAAGATTTAATGGAATGGATATATATTCGCAAACATATTTGTCTAAAAAAAATATAATAAGAGTTTCAGTATAGATGCAAATAAAAAGATTAGTTGGTAATAATCGTACTAATATTCATATTGTTGACATTAGTACTGATAGAGATACTAATGCCATTTAATACCATTTGATGGGCTGATAACAATAATACATGCTACGACGACATAATAATAAAAATGATGATTGTGGTCATGGTAATATTCCATACCAATTGATCTAATAAACACAGTAGCAAGGGCAATGACAATAATAGTGATTATCGTAAGAGTGATTTCAAACAAAAACATTATTTCGCAAGCTCATGTTATTAAACAATTAAACTACCACCTAGACTCGTTTCTACATGTACCTATATATACTGTCAACTACCTGTTCATTGCTAATGCCAAATGCGAGGAAACACAATTGTACTTCTCGTGAATTTCTCCTTGGCTTCTAGTAGGTCATTCCGTAGGCCGCCTGTTCCCCTGACGTTACAGAACTGTACACAAAATCAAGACTCTTTATGCCCTATATGATGACGTGGCTTTGTTGTTTTCCTGTGTTCTTTTTTAAAATAAGAATTTACCTGTGGTTTTATATATCCTCTGACTTGCCTTTCCCATTGGTCCGTGTTCTACATTCACATCTACATTACTCATACTGTACTTGACACTACTTGAAGATTACTTACCTTATATTCCATACTTATCTTGTCTTATTCTTGCCTTTTCTTCTTCGACTAATTCACCTTTGCTTTTTTTTTTCTCTCTCCGTGTTTCCCCATTTCCCCTCACGGATTCCCTTCATTTTTTCGTACTTTCCTGTCATTTATTTCCTCTACGTGCCCATTTTTTGTATAGTTGTATTTTTCTTTTTAATTAATGTATTTCTCAGCTGATTTTAAACTCACCATACACCATTTAATATATGAAATGCATTATGGGTGAAACATCACCAAGCACAGGAAGCCACCAGTATAAAAGGTCAAGCCAGGTCAGTCGTGCGGTGACAGACCTTTGGATTTATTAGCTGGCTTACTGGTGCTTCTCGTGCTGTACATCTTTGTTACAAGTAAGGGTATGGTGTGTGGTCTTATATACTGGTTGTGTTCGAAAGATTTATGCGAAATAAATGTATAGTGTGGATACTCTTTTTATGTTGCTTTTTTTAGTCAGCCAGCGATGTTATTTTATTGTTCTTTTTATAACTCTACGGAATATATGGTTATCCACTACAGCACTGACTCTCATTCTACAAGCTACGCCCATGAAGTATATTGAAAATCGTTTCTTTCCAAATGCCGGTCCCCCCGCCCGGATTTTGATCATCCCATGACCCTAACCCTACGTGCCTCCCCGAACATGCCAAGCAGTTCCTACTTGTCTGTAATAAATCGTCCAAAAGTTGTTCATATCTAAAATGCACAGGCTAAGATGACATTCCTCGTTTCCTTAATGGTCCACACGAAGCCATCATTCGCTTGGAGAACTATTGATAATACTAGTTTGATAAATTACTATTCCATTTTACCCACTTCCCTCCACACCTCTGTGTTTATCAATAAAAGAAAGAAAATAAAATAAAAAAGAAGGAAAAGAAAGAAACTCCTACTATCCTTCCCTAAAAGACTAGATTGTGTCTCGCTCTCAAAATTATGTTTTCTGACATGGTCGACCCCTAGCGTGTGTGTCAGAGATTCATAAGTGTTTTCTCTGCATATGCACCAGACTGTACCTCTTTCCTCATTTATTGAAATAATATTTCGACGTTCTCGCCCGGAAGAAAAGTAAAGTTTAGATTGTGTTATAAGATAAATAAATGGGAATCTGGGAATTAATACATTACACTGTTAGAGTGTATATCGTATCGGCTATATATGTGAAATTACAATGACTTTCGTTTTAAATACTACATGTGTCAGAATATAATTCACTGTATGTACTGGGCTTGTGCACTGCATGCGTTACTCTCCAATTATTTATTTGCTCAACTTTATGACCGTTTGCTTTTTCATATGCTAAACTTTTCACTCGGCTTAACATGAACACACGTGTTACCATGTAATATAAATGTACACGTTTGCCATAGTATTATTTCATAACCCCTTCAGTCGCATGCTTATTGTCAATTCGTAAAAGGGACGCTTCCAGGATGCTTGTATTTATTGAAATTATATTCAGCAGTGCTAAACAATGCGTGCGTGCGTATGTGCGAGTTTTTTTTTCATGCATACACATGTTCTCATACCTTTATATGCATATAATTAATTATATAACTGTCTGTAGCTACCTTTATCTACCTGTGTATGTATGTGGAAACTATATACAGCCGGAAAAAGGTACGGAGAGTGATGTTTTTTGTTAGTCCATGCCGCCGAAAACTTGTAATCTTCACTGTTATGTTTTGCTAAATTTATTTGCATAAATATGGCTCCACAACTGTAAAACCATCGAATCAGTTAGTAGACCGACATGCCCTTCCCTTACCTAAGTTTTCGTTTTATTCCTAATGCTATCAACGTCGATAATTATTATTGGCATTATGATCATTACAATGCTATTAATAACAACAATATATGAAATATTTCCGTATATCAAGGAAAATGGTAGATTGGCGAGATATGTAGTACTATTAATTGAGACCTTGGTGACTAACCGCTTGTGGAGCCATTTGTGTAACTACAATTAATAAACTACTCACAGTGAGGATGATATGCACGTGCAGTCAGGAGCAAAAGTCCAGCTACACCGACAGCATGGAAAATGTTTTTAAGTGTAGCCCATTAATTTTGCAATATTCATATTATCCAAAGTAAATCAGACAGAGGATAGTGACAGGGAATAGGAAAGGAGGGATAGATATAGGCAATACAACTAGATGATTTCACAATAATGAGAAAAGCAAAAGATCTAAATGATTTAAGAATCTTAGAAGCATGATTGTTTAAAGAAATAAAACCAAATAACAAACAACAATGGAAGTTCAAGCTACTCTTTATATCCTGAAATCATTTGCACATGTTACCTCCCCCCCACCCCCACCCCACTCTCTCACTCACTTACGGCGGACATCCAGGCATTCAAATTTCTCTAAATTGTCGTCAGACCAACGCCCACCTATGTCCACCCATGAAGAATAATCGTAAGCAAAACATCTTATTTTTTCAATGTTTAATATTTTCTCCCGAGTTTTACTATTATAATTTGTGCTACTGTTGTGTCTTGTTTTTCGATGTAATTAGATATTCATTATTAATGTACATAGTTTTTACAATTGTGTTCCTCTTGTATATGCAGATTCTGATGATGGATACAGTTGTTTGATGTCCGAAAGCTCATTCAATGAAAATGCGCATGATGTGGTTTCCTGCTCTCCTGGTTCTCCTGTTTATATATTTGTGTGTGTGTGTGTGTGTGTGTGTGTGTGTGTGTGTGTGTGTGTGTGTGTGTGTGTGTGTGTGTGTGTGTGTGTATGCACATGCACTCAGACATGCAATTTATCTATCTATCTATCTATCTATCTATCTATATATACTATGGTGGCTGATTCGGAAGTAGATGAAATTGACACCTCCTTTTACAGATTCAGAACAAATATATTTTCGATGTTTTATTTTGCATCTGATATATCAGCTGATATAATCATACTACATACAATCCTTTTCGAAAATGAATCACGACTACGTTACACCTCGCTTCTCAACGGTAAGCTGAAAAAATCGACACACACACACACACACACACACACACACACACACACATACACACACACATACACACACACATATGTCGAGAACCTGTCCTCTTTACCTTTTTCAAAATTCCTACCCACTCTTCGAGGTAATTAACTTTTCCTCTGTCTCCAGAGCATTAATACCTTAATGATTCTCCTTCTGTTGCAACATCGTAATTTCAAAAGAAAATGTTCTGGATTACGAGACTTTGGCGTACACTATGTCTGATTCTGCGCTCTGTAATTACAACCAATTATCTATTTATAAGCAATGGGCAGCAAAAGACAGTTTATCCTAGAATAGTGATATTGATAATAATATTAATGCTAAACAATATTATTGTCGTTGTCGAAATAAGAAATGTAACATTGCCACAAGCTTGACCCCACTTCTCTTATACTTTGGATAAAACGACGATGTTACCGCGTTATCAGAGGGCGACGCAAAGGATCATTTGGTCGGCCTTAAGTGTCGTCGGGCTTTTGCTCCTCTCCGATCTCTCTCTCTGTAACTCTCTCTCTCTCTCTCTCTCTCTCTCTCTCTCTCTCTCTCTCTCTCTCTCTCTCTCTCTTTTTCTCTCTCTCTCTCTCTCTCCCTCCCCCCTCTCTCTCTCTCTCTCTCTCTCTCTCTCTCTCTCTCTCTCTCTCTCTCTCTCTCTCTCTCTCTCTCTCTCTCTCTCTCTCTCTCTCCCCCCCCCTCTCTCTCTCCGACAAGTAGAAGTTGTGTTAACAAAGCTGATAATCCGGCTCACAAGATTGACTCATGGGCCGATGATGGCTAAAAGCGAAGGACAGTGTGCGGGAAGCCAAGGCCCATTAACATGCGCACATGTATTGCAAAAATGTACAACACTCTTAGACCAAAGACGTATGTACTTCGCTTCCCCATATACACTAATGGAAACTAATTTTAGTTGTTCGTTTTAAAACATGATATTTATGATTTTATGATATTTATGGTTTATTTTTATTTATGAGATATATAATTTATGATAGATTTTCAAACGTTGTAAATGTTTCAACATTTTAATCCCACAAGCTATTCACTGCTAATAACCTTAGCAGTTGACGCAGCAGATAATTTTAAATAATCAGTTCCTTCCGCCCTCAATCTAACTGACGTTCAATCAGGGAGAACACATGCACATAAGGGTAAGTCCATAATAACCATCCTGCCTTTCTGTTCGTCTTCTATGATTGTTGGTGTTTCTCTATGATGCTTGAGGGTGAAGAAAACACCGATGAAAACTAAAGTAGGTTCATTGGAGATCAGCTCTGACAAAATAAATACGGAACTCTTCATGTTCCTCTGCCCCGCACGCCAGGCTCCGTCTGCGAGTGTTACTGCCAGACGTGTGACTACAGAGACATAATAAAATGTACTCTATAAATCGTACAGAGAATCTTTCTCTTTCA
>NC_061827.1:8898234-8900734 GCF_019202785.1 Penaeus chinensis | reverse complement strand
GATAGTCTCCCCTCTGCCAGACGGGATAGAATCCTTATGAATATGGTTAAACAAGATTACTTTAAGTCATCTAAAGAACAGGCTAATGAATAGAAGAACTATGGCGTTAAGTGCAATTCCTCTACAGCCAGAAAAAAAAGTTAAATGGGATACCGTGAATACGAAAAAGGTAAATATCACTTAAATATTCCTTTTGACTAAGTTTATATGTGACTCAAACATGAAATACATAAACATACAATGGAAAAAAAAAAAATAAAGAAAAATCTAATACGATGTTCAAGTTTAGTTCGGAAGCAAGATCAGAAAAAAGGGTCGTTGGAGTTAGAGTTCAAATGGGTTTTATTTGAATGTTCCTGTCATCAAGTATTCTTTATTGTTATTTTTATTTGCCAGTTTGTTTCTCCGATGAATCTACAGTAGAAATACCGACGGACGGGGAAATTCGTTCGAAAAACCAGCTCAGAGAAAGACCGCCCAGCCTGCCAGAGAGCAGAAAAACTGTTCATGCATGATGGAGCTCCTTGCTACACAGCCAGAAGTGTTAAAACCTGTTCAAATAATCACGGTATCAAAGTGCTTGATTGACCTGGAAACAGTTCTGATTTAAATCCTATAGAATGTCTATGGAAAGACTTGACAGACGAGATAAGCCAATTAGAATATACTGATTGAATGACTGATAAAGGTATGGCATAAAAACATAAAAAACAAGGAAAAGGGCCGCCGGTACATTCAAGGCTTGCGAAGACATATTGCAGCAGTAATTGAGGCTAAGGGTGGTTATTTTGGTTACTAATATCATGCCTTTAAAAACATACGCAAATGAAATTAGGAAATGATAAATTGCTTTAATTTTGGGATATGTATTCTACCAAAAATGGTTGAAACCGCCGGTGACCTCAAGAGTTAGGTCAGTACTGCGCGCACGCACACACACACACACACACATACACACACACACACACACACACACACACACACACACACACACATTAAATATATGCCCCTCGTCACCATGATCGAGTGGGTTCGGGTGTCAGATTTGAATCCCTGATCGCGAGTTCGAGTCTGCAACAGCGTTTCGACTGCTGGCTCGAGCCCGATCTCTCGGCAAGTAAACAACATATCGCCTTGAGAAGTCAAACGCACGTGTCCTAATCAGTCGAACCGCGGCTGATTAGGAAGGACATCCAATCAGGCAAGGGTGACACTGCCATATAGCCTCTCAATAGTGAAGCGAGAGCGGCCGAAAAGGATGATAGGGGAGGAAGAAAGAAAGAAAGGGAAGAAGGAAATAAAAGAAAGATACGAAGGAGGATAGGATAAGGAAACATTAACAACAAAAATGGAAGATTGTATATGTACTGCAGTGGAATAAATGGCTGTTGAAAATATATATATATCTATAATATATAGACATACATTAAACATTATATATACACACACACACACACACACACACACACACATATATATATATATATATATATATATATATATATATATATATACATATATGTGTGTGTGCGTGTGTGTGTGTATGTGTGTGTGTGTGTGTGTGTGTGTGTGTGTGTGTGTGTGTGTGTGTGTGTGTGTGTGTGTGTGTGTGTGTGCGTGTGTGTGTGTATTAAGTATATATATATATACACACATATATATATCATATATACACACACACACACACACACATATATGTATATATATACACACACACACACACACACATATATGTATATATATATGTATATATATATATTCATTTATATGTACACACACACACACACACACACACACACACATATATAAATTTGTAACAAGAACGTATATAATAACTGTATTCATTTTTCCATCCATCTACCTAATGGCCAATCCAATTACCTTCCTTTCAACATACCTACGTATCTGTTTAGCTCTCTATATGTATAATGTATTTATGCAATAGCAATCATTGTGAAATGCAGACTAGTACATAATCAATAAAGAAACATTAGGATTCTCGTATCTTCGATTTAGTTCAGTCGCGGCGACATTGAAATCAACGGTTAATCAACATGCAGAAGAGCAAGTAAATAGAAATACTTTAGAGGAAGTTCAATTGAATGCCAGAAGCTCAGCGCACGTAAACAAACAATACTTACTTATGAGGTTGTTTATGTAAGTAAATTTATAATGAGTTTCATGTTTAGTCGTCTCTCGGTGTAACTTATTGTATGTTAGCAATAATGTTACATAACACTATCTCGTTCACTTCCATTTAAAATAGTACCATTATTATGAATTATACTCACACGGTTAGATATTCAATACAGAGACCTGCTTGTTATTCAACTACCTTTTGTGCCAAGGTATTTAATTTTATTACTCGTATACAATAACTTAATCAAATATGAGGAAACATGATTAAATATTTTGATGCATTCTTCAATGATATTGCAAAAAAAATGCAAGCTGCTTCATCAAATGTTTGCACATTTTCATATCACCGTACCACTGCAAA
>NC_061827.1:8878234-8883234 GCF_019202785.1 Penaeus chinensis | reverse complement strand
TTATCATTAATATTGATATCATTACAATTACTTTTATCATTATTACCATTATTATTGTTACTATTATCACCATTGTTACTTATATTATTTTAATAATAGTTATCATTATAACAATGTCCATGTTTTTTTTTATCATTATAGTCATACTCATCTTCATCATTATAATAATGATAACGTATGAGTTTACATAACAAAACAACAAACCTTTTCACAACTGAATTCAGGTAAATGTAAGAATACATAACATTATATAATTCAGTTTTCTAGTTTCACAAAACCAGTCTTCTTACTCGTCCATTTCCATAATTTGTTTTTCGTTCCTAGAAGCAAACACTCATGTGTGAATTAAGGATAAATTGGGATTCAAAGAGCCCCGCTGTGAAGAGAAACTAGTCCATAAACAACAGAAGAAAATGAGGCAGATTAAGCTTGTTGCAAGAATAACGAACGTGATACTAATATGTTCGTACAGCCTTGGCGTAATGGGTAATCTTTACAATGCTCACCTGAAAAATAAATACGTTGCACAAAGGAACTCATTACATTATACATATACATGTCTTGCCTATATATGTACATAAACACACACACACACACACACACACACACACACACACACACACACACACACACACACACATATATATATATATATATATAGATAGATATAGATATATGTGTGTGTGTGTGTGTGTGTGTGTGTGTATGTATGTGTGTGTGTGTGTATGTGTGTGTGTATGTGCGTGTGTGTGTGTGTGTGCGTGTGTGTGCACCTATAAATGCATATGTATATATATTATATATATATATATATATATATATATATATATATATATATATATACATAATATATATGTATACACACACACACATGTATATATACAAATGTGCACACCTTGTTAAGAAATTCTTCACATTTTTCTTCGTTCAGTTTCCGAAACATGTTGCTCATTCATTTGATCATAACCACAATATTCGATATATTTACCTGCCTACAAAGAGATGTACATTTTCTCATGTCAAGTATAAATGCGAAACTATGTTTATATGGAAATGAGACTTAGGAACTCTGCCGGAGCAAAACCTTCTTGATCCCTTGCATTTAATCATCTGTTGAGACAAAAGCTTTTCTCTTTAGTATTTGGAGTTTGGGGAATATAAAGCAAGAAAGTGTTTTACGTGGTTTAGGGATAATATCTTATCGTGTCAACCGTTGGAATGCAAATCTAGACTGAATTTCATGTGTAATTAGTTTTGTTTCGTGTATCTTCTGTGACACATTTCTTAATTGAATTTACTATCTTAGGTACTACATGTGTCTCAAATATTTCTATTAATTCCTTTTTAGAATTTAACAATGCTATTTTGGTATTCCCTTACAGATAATAATAGGATAGATTTTTAGTTATCGTCACCATAACTTTGAAATCACTGCTTAAGATTCCATAACTTTTCATTGTTCTGTCAATACAAAAATGATTTTCAAAACTGCAAGCTTTGGCTATACAAGGTTCATCATTCTCTCATTAGAAAAAGGGCTTTCAACACAATCTCTGAAAGCACAGAAGTTTACCCATGCAGGTTCATCACAGAAACTTCTTTGATCCTCACACACACACACACACACACACACACACACACACTCACACACACACACACACACAGACACACACACACACACACACGCACACACACACACACACACAGACACTCACACACACACACACACACACACACACACACACACACACACACACACACACACACACACAGACACACACACACACACACACACACACACACACACACACACACACACACACAGCTATCCCCAGCAGAGAACTTAAACAATAGCGGGTCCATGATCACCACAGTAACTGCTTATTCTTGCCTTTAATTTATATCAACGGCGAGCTTTTCAGCGCGGGTCTCACAAGCACAGAACTTTACCCATAGAGCGCCCATTACCACAGGACCCTTTACTACAAAAAGGGGTTTCTAGTACGAGTGAATATACCATAGCAATTAACATAAGCGGGTGTGTCTGCTCATTGTTATTATGCCTTTAACCGCCGCAATTCTATTTACATTTAACGAGCAATACCTACTTAAAAGTAATTAAAAACGGAATTTTTATGTTATATACTATTCCTTTTACAGACTGCACAGTTTTAGATCCCTTTCGTGTTATTTGACTAAAGATCTCCTTGGAACGTTTTAAATTTATTTCGAGATATTTAGGACATTATAATGTTTATTAATACCGTCTGAATAAAAAAACAAAAACAAATGGAAACATACAAAGACAAATATCTGCATTGGCGCTGCATAAATTGACTAAATTACATTAATCTGCATATCATATTTTCATGTGCATGCTATTGATATATATATATATATATATATATATATATATATATGTATATATATATAGATATATATATATATATATATATATATATATATATATATATATATATATATATATATATATATATATGTGTGTGTGTGTGTGTGTGTGTGTGTGTGTGTGTGTACATATATACATAGTGCGCGCACACACACACACACACACACATTACCTCTCCCTTCGCTCGATTATAGGCAGCCAATGTTCGATCAGCGTCCATACCACATTTCACTAAACGCATTTCGCTCACACCACTCCTACTCTCTGGCAAAATATCTGTCAGCCGTTGTTGTCATTAAGTCTCAAAGCCGCGGTTAACTGTCATCACGAGTTCTATAATGGACGAACCCACAGCAGCATTATTACGACACGCGCCTTTAGTTAGAGTCAATCTGCCCTCCTCTGAATACATCTACGGGCATAGTTCTTCGTTACAGAGCTTAAGGTACGGTGGCAAAAGCTGCGAACAGATTGTGGGTCTGTTGGCTATTCCTATTAAACCTGTAAAGCGCCTTGAAACTCTAGGTATTACAGTATGTTACATTCTGCAGTGTAGCAGTGTTGTTAGTTTCGTGGGACTCTGTGATGAATCTTAAAAAGCCGATGTAATCTATTGATTTTGGTTCTTTATATATATCTTTTATCCCTTATATACACACACACACACACAGACACACACACACACACACACACACACACACACACACACACACACACACACACACACACACATACACACACACACACAAATATCAATTATATATATATTAATAGATAAATATCTGTCTATTTATCTGTCTATCTACACATGAACACCAAGAAAATAAACCGTGTAGAGTTAGAGACATGCGCACACACAGATCCTTCTCTCTAATTCACCCAATGAAAATGAATTATACACTTGATTTTGTATCTATAAATCTTCTTTATCTCTTTAATGACCTATTATATAAATATTTGATTATGATTACCTTGGTGAATGTCATGTACGTTATCATCATTACGATCATCATTTTCATGGAAATATAATACTGCAAAGAAAAAGACGGAAAGTAATAAAACAAAGCTAAAAAAAAAGAAAAAAAAAAAAAAGAAAAGAATCATTGTTTCATTTCATTGTTTGTATTTTACATTTCTTTCTTAGTGCTGTATTGTATTGTACATTGCGGTTTACGTTGTATTATTGCATTCTGCAATACTGTATTTATATTATTATATTATATATTCCTGCATTTATATCATTATATTATATATTCCTGTATTTATATTATTATATTATATATTCCTGTATCTATATGATTGTATTATATATTCCTGTATTTATATCCCTCTTTATTGCTGCTCTAATGCTGTATTATACTGTTGTGTTTTAGCGTTAGGAACAGAGGTTGTCTATTTTATCATTTTTAAATAACTGACAAAAATATCTACCATAACAAAAGAAACAAAGAACGAGCATCGAGGCAAACGCCATTGTTGAATTAAATACTGACTCACTTTTATTACTTATTACGATCCTATGTTTTGTATTTTAACGATATACAGTCATGGCGGATCAGACTATAAGTTCGCTTTTAAGTATTTTCAAAATCGATTTATTTCATTCTCTCAAAATACCACTAAGGTAACTGGCATAGGTATAGCGTAGATTTTATTTGTTAAGTTTGCGTAATCCTGGATATTCTAAGGTTTTTGATATGATATATTGTTCATAACATTTCATCCTTTTGTGGAAGATGAAACTAGTGTATAATAATTAAACAAACGTTTATATAGTAAACACTCTTTTTTTATTTAATCTATTTTGTGTGTGTGTGTGCTTTATTGAGGCAAAAAGAACATAAATCCTTTCTTCTTAATAAGTGTAAAGTCTGTTGGTTAGATTTCAAAAACTTAAAACGTAACTTCCTAAGATTTTTAAATAATACATAGAAGTTAATCCTTAGGGTTTTATGACAATATCGTTTAGGAAGCAAGACAAACAGAGAAACATACACATGACGTGTGTGTGTGTATATATATATACATATATAAATATATATATATATATATATATATATATATATATATATATATATATATATATATATATATATATATGCTTACATATACACACACACACACACACACACACACACACACACACACACACACACACACACACACACACACACACACACACACACACACACATATATACATACATACATACATACATATACATACACACACACACACACACACACACATATATATATATATACATACATACATACATTCATACATACACACACACACACACACACACACACACACACACACATATATATATATATATATATATTTATTTATATACATATTAATATATATATATATATATATATATATATATATATATATATATACATACACACACACATCCCATTCTTCGTTCTGAAGCGACAACATCTCTCTGATATATATTGTTACAATCCTTTCCTTTCTCTAGTTATATTTTCCGTATTAGAGTTTCACTCAACAGTTTCTCAGCATGCTTATGTATATCACAACACAAGCAAACACCTTTAATATCATTGATGTCTTCTCAGTG
>NC_061827.1:8833234-8843234 GCF_019202785.1 Penaeus chinensis | reverse complement strand
AATTTCAACTTGAGTGCTGGTCAGTGGGGCTTAGATGACCTTACTTCGCCGTTAGTAAGTAAAGCCTTCCTCAGATTCTTTGAACTTGACCCTCCTCCTGAGACCTGATTCAACTCTTGTTCGTTCTGTCTCTCTCCCGCTATATAATCTTGTCAATGTGTCTATTTCAGTTGCTTGTCGTCTGAACTCTTGAAGACTTCGAAACATAACGATCCAATTGAATTTCTTACTGTGGCTGTTTTTATTTTCAACTTTGTGTACGTGTGTGTGTGTGTGTATGTGTATGCGTCTGTGTGTGTATATATATATATATATACATACATACATATACATATATACACATATATATGTATATGTATATATGCATACATAGGGCTCTTCTGTAGCTTCCCTAATTTCTCTTTTCCTTGAATTGGCGGGAAATATGTTTTTCTTTTTAATTCAATTGATATCAATAATGTTATTGTTGTTATTGATGTTATGATTATTAAATTGTTATTATAATTTTAGTAACATTTAAGACAATGACATAATACAAAGGAAGAGGATAAACAGATGAGATAAGTAGGACTAATAGACTTCTTGGTGATTAAGCACTTGTAGAGCCATCTATGTGTAAATACAATAAATAAACTTATATCACTGTGGGCGTGGTATGTATTCTTACCATCTGTGCCGATTGGGTTAATATGCTGGCATGATTTTTTATTACAAGCAAAACATTGTGGTAGATTTAAATGAAATGGAAAGAAAGTAACCGACTTCTCTGCAACTTATATTGTTTATACACACCACACCATGTGTATGTGTATGTGTATATGTATGTGTATGTGTATGTGCATGTGTATGTGTATGTGTATGTGTATGTGTATATGTGTGTGCGTGTGTGTGTGTGTGTACATGTCTGTATGTATGTTTCTTATATTTTAGTATTACGATATACCGTATTTTTCAAAGTGATGTTTTCTCGCACGTATATTGTGTACTGACGTTTATCTTGGCCCGTCGTAATAGAGTAATCCCATACCTCTTGTTTCTGAAATGAATATAACCAAAGATATACTGACGCTTATGATTCATATTTCAGCTGAGGTTTGCGTACAGACTCAAGTGTGTTTACTCTTGTGTGAACGAATCTGAAGTTACATTATTAATACGGGATTGTTCACAGAAGAAGGAAAGGAGGTGGAAAGTAAAGAAAAAAGAAAAAAGAAAAAAAGAAAATATGTGAAAAAAGACTGACCAGGAAAAAGCTAAAGAAGAAAATACATTACAGGAAAGAGGTGAATGAGAGAGAGAAGATAAGAAAAGATAAAAGTGAATAAAAGCAAGAGGGAGAATAAAATAAATTGTGCGGAAAAGCGAGATGAATAAGAATAGGTAAACGGTAGCTAAAAGAAAAAATGAGAAAGAGAATCTAGAGATTGCAAAATGCACAACTAATAGAATTGCAATGTGAGATACGGCAGTTTAAAATATCTTCCACATCCTGCTGTCATGTTTCTTTTCCTTTGTTTCTTTAAAATAAACTAATATACATTTCTTTATATCTCTCTTACAACCCACTTAACTGTAATAATATATTTTGTTTCTTTTGCATACATTTAGTTTAATAATATGAGATTCGTCTTATTCATGATTATTATCTGCCATTTTATGCAACGTCATTCTCCTTCCTTTCTCTCCTTCGTTCCAACATGTTATTTTAGCCCATAAATTTCCCCAAGAATCCCTTGTTAATTTGCATTTTTTCCCCGAACTAGTTAGTGTTCTATTACTTTTATGTTTCTAAAAAAATCCAATCTAACCTTAGATGTGAAATAATTTAATTACATTTCAATATATCTCTAAATTATATTCAGGTTGCTACTGGCTGAAAAAAAAAAACGACTTATGTATATAAGATATTCATACACCCATTTATACACCCATGCATACTAACATTAACAGAGCCATATGTACACACACACACACACACACACACACACATACGTAACCTGGAAATCCCACTGACAGTCTGACGGACGAAACACAATCACAATCATAATGTGGATTAAAAATATCATCCTCATAATCATTATCAATAAGAGGAAAGAAGAAGGGGGGGGGGGAGGGACTCAGAGAATAAAAGGGGGAGGGGCGGGGGAAGGTGCTCAGGGAGCGAAGGAGGGGGGGGGGGGAGTAGGAGGAGGCAGATGGAGAGCTTAAAGTAGGTCTGCTACATGGGGAGGGGGGGGGGGGTTAGGAGACCAAGAAAGGGAAAGGGAGGGGGAGAGGGAAAGGAAAGGGGAAGGGAGAGGGAATGGAAAAGGAAAGGGAAAGGGAAAGGGAGGGGGAAAGGGATCGGAAAGGGAAAGGGAAAAGGAGATGGAGAGGGACAAGAAAGGGAAAGGTAAGGAGAGATGGAGAGGGAAAGGAAAGGGAAAGGGAAAGGGAGGGGGAGAGGGAAAGAAAAGGAAAGGGAAAGGGAGGGTTTGAGGTAAAGGAAAGGAAAAAGGAGAAGGGTAAGGGAAAGGGAAAGGGAAAGGAAAAGGGAAAGGGAAAGGAAAAGAGAAAGGGAAAAGAAAAGGAAAAGGGAAAGGGAAAGGAAAAGCGAGAGTGAAAGGAAAAGGAAAAGGGAGAGAGAATGGGGAAGGAAAAAAGGAAAGAGGAGGCGATACGTAGAAGGACAAGGGTAAAAGAGGCTAACAGGAGTACTTCTTACTTATGTCTATAATAATTTTCTTTGTTTTCTTTGCTGTTATTTGGACTTTCCACGTTATAATTTCTTTCTAAATTCCTCTTTTCTTCTCTTGATTTTTATTATTTTGATAGTTAATATTGTTATTATTATCATTATTATTATTATCATTATAATTATCATTATTATTATCATTATTTTTATTATCATTATTATTATTATTATTGTTATTATTATTACCGTTATTATTATTATAATTATTATTATTATTATTATTATTATTATTATTATCATTATTATTATTATTATCATTATTATCATTATTGTTATTATTATTATTATTATTATTATTATAATGATGATGATGATGATGATGATGATGATGATGATGATGATGATGATGATAATGATGATAATGATAATGAAAAAAATAATATTAAATATAACTATGATAGTGAAAAGTGTTAATCTTATTACAGTTATCATGATAATAATGCAATAATAATACTGCACAAAGAAAGAATTAAAAGGAACTGCTATTCAGGACTCGAGTTACACGTGGAGAGTTTTTATTTTTTTCAGGCTATTAAAAATACTTAGATTTTAAGAACGTGTAGAAAAATAATTACAGCGAGATTAAGAAGTCTTCTGTGAGAGTAAAAGAATAAGAAAAAAAAAAAAAAAAAAAAGGTTTAATCATGCTAACAATTAAATTTAATGTTTAAGTATGCTGAGATATTGTAGGTTGATTTACTATAGAAAATATAAGCAGATACTTTAGCATATGATTGCGTTGCAAAAAGATAAAAAAAAAAAAAGAATGAGAGGGAGATAGAAGAAAAGGAGGGGGATGGGAAAAGGAAACCAGATAAAAAATACCAAAAGAGAGGAAAAACAGAGAAAGAATATAAAGTGATGTTTCGGATTAAGTAACGTAGATAAAATCCAATAATAGTAGCAGCAGTAAAGGTAGTGGTATCATTATCATTATTGTTATTATTTCTCCCTGTTTCTCTTACTCTTCCTCTTCCTTTTCCTTTTCATCATATCTCCTTTCCCCTACTCGCCCCCTTTCCTCTCCCCTCTCCCTCTTTCTCTCTCTCTCTCTCTCTCTCACTCTCTCTCTCTCTCTCTCTCTCTCTCTCTTTTCTGTTGATTTTCTCCTTTTTTTCTTTTCTTTTTTTTAAATTCGTCCAGTTTAACACAGTTTCGATAATTTTCTTTACTTTTCTTCATTAACCCAACCACCACGGACGTATGTTCTGTTCCCTGTTGTTGTTTTTTTGTGAATTTTGTTACATACAGATGGTTGCACATGTGCTCAGCTGGCAAGGAGTCTATCAGTAGGCCCTAGTTACCGATCCTGATTTCCCTATTCCTTGACTTGGCTATATCTGTTTTTCTTTTTAATGCAATTGATATCAATACTTTTATCATTGCTATTGATGTTTTGTTTGTTAAATTGTTATCAAAATCTTGGCAACATTCCAAAAGTCAAGGGAAAGGATAAACAGGTGAGATAGGTAGGATTAATAACTGACTCCTTGGCAAATAAGCACTTGTAGAGCCATCTATGTACAAATAAAATAAATAAACTTATAATGGAAATAGCATGTATTCTTGCCATCCGTGCCGATAAGGTTAACACATATTTCAAACAATATACTTCAAACTCGTATTAAGATGCCAAAGAGCCTGTGTTTTATCCCATTATATAGCATTCCTTCATTCTGAAAACACCAGGTCATAATTAGCATTTAGCAACGCCACATGCGTAACCACGGAATATTTAAAGCAGCATTAAATAATCTGTGGCGATTCTTGCTGTTTTTATTATTTTGTCTGAAAGTCATACATGAACTGTATATATATATATTATATATTTATATATATATTATATATTATATATACACACATATATATATATACATATTCTATAATATTTTACATATATATATATATATTTTTATATATATATATATATATATTATATATATAATATATCCTATATATATTATATATATATGGTGTGTGTGGTGTTGTGGTTGTGTGTGTGTTGTGTGTGTGCGCCTTTTTATTATGTAGCGATCTTATTTATCCAATTTATTAATCTATCGATATATTTATCTAGTTATCTATCTAGCTATCTATCTATCTAATATATTTTTTATATATATATATATATTTTTATTTAAAGTTATAAATATATATATACGTAATATTTTTTTGTATATATTGCTATATATTAAATACATTATATATATATATATATATATATATCATTATATATATTATATATATATTCAATACACACACCACACACGTTGGTTGGTTTAAATTTATTACTTCGCTGAGTGTGCTAGAGACAACAATGGGTCTTAAAAACAGTTTTAACAGGTTAGTTTTGCTCTGTAATATAATAATAATAAACAGTAAGGATTGATTTGTTTTTGGCAAAATATATATATTATATTTACCGTAATATTCTTTTACTACATTCAGGTTAACTATGGTTATCGTTAACTTTACACATCAGTTTTGCCCTATAGTTATAAATCAGTAATATTCCTTAAAGACAGATATAATATTTCCTTTAATACTTTTGTATGAACAAGTGATCAATCCTTCATTATTTCATAACTTTGCTTATTTACCTTTACCTTGAGCTAGTGGTCCCTCTCAATGCATACTTTGGACACAGTTGGAATTGCTAATCTGATTTAATTTCCTTGTATTTACGTTCAGAGAAAAGAAGAAGGAAAGAAAGCAAAAAAAATTGGGTTGACGAAATAATAGCATTGCTGTTCTCCCATGAATTTTCTTCTAAACTCTTGCTGCTGTTTCTGTATGCAAAATGAAGCCCTGACTCGCCTCTTTTGATTATTTAGATTCATATGGATTTAACATCGATTAGGTCTCTTATACAACATTACAACCTTCGTATCCTTGGTAAAAACAATATTTAACAGCCAAGAAACTCAACATACCTATGTGCAAGATGAAATCCGTGACTCGCCGGGAGGATTAGGGGGATATATAACTGTTTACTACTTTCCTAATTTAATTGTGAACATATAAATAAATCAACAATTTACAGATAATTGCCATATGTTTAATTTATTATTTGCAACACAAAATTTTCTTATTGATATACTCCAAAAGAAAAATAATGCTATTAAATAAACAGTTCGGTGGGGTTTGGCATTCTTTTCGGTACAGATACCTTTTTCCATTTTAACAATGTATTTTTTCAAGTGTCGAACTAATATCAAACTCGTCATTATAAATTCATATAATCACACACAACACACACACACTCAAAACAACACACACTCACCAAACACACCACACCACACACACAACACACAAAACACACACAACACACACACACACACACACACACCCAGACACACACTCACACACACATATATAAGTAATATTTATCAGTGGATTATATATATATATATATATATATATATATATATATATTATATATATATATTCACATACACACACACACACGTTGGTTGGATTAAATTTATTACTTCGCTGAGTGTGCTAGAGACACAATGGTCTTAAAAACAGTTTAACCAGGTAGTTTTGCTCTGTAATATAATAATAATAAACAGTAAAGGATTTGATTTTAGCAATAATATATATATTATAATTACAGTAATATTCTTTTACTACATCAGATTAAATCTATGGTTATCGTTAACTTTACACCATCAGTTTGCCTACTAGTTATAAATCAGTAATATTCTTAAAGACAGATATAATATTTCCTTTATTACTTTGTATGAACAAGTGATCAATCCTTCACTTATTTCATAACTTTGCTTATTTACCTTTACCTTGAGCTAGTGGTCCTCTCTCAATGCATACTTTGACACAGTTGGAATTGTCTCATCTGATTAATTTCCTTGTATTTACGTCCAGAGAAAAGAAAGAAGGAAAGAAAGAAAAAAATTGGGTTGACGAAATAATAGCATGCTGTTCTCCCATGAATTTTCTCTAACCTCTTGCTCTGTTTCTGTATGCAAAATGAAAGCCCTGACTCGCCTCTTATGATAATTAGATTCATATGGATTTAACAATCCGATTAGGTCACTTATAAAACATTACAACCTTCAGTTTCCTGGTAAAACAAATATTTAACAGCCAGAACTCAACATACCTATGTGCAAGATGAAATCCGTGACTCGCGAGGATATAACTGTTTACTACTTTCCCTCAATTTAATTGTGAACATATAAATAAATCAACAATTTACAGATAATTGCCATAGTTTAATTTATTATTTGCAAAACAAAATTTTCCTATATTGATATACCTCCAAAAGAAAAATGCATAAATAAACATTTCGGTGGGGTTTGGCAATTCTTTTCGGTACAGATACCTTTACCATTTTAACCAATGTATTTTTCAAGTGTCGAACTAATATCAAACTCGACATATAAATACATATAATCACACACACACACACACACACACAAAACACACACACACACACACACACACACACACACACACACACACACACAAAACACACACACACACACACACACACACACACACACACACACACACACACATATATACACACACACACACACACATACACACACACACACACACACACACACACACACACACACACACACACACACATATATATATATATATATATATATATATATATATATGACAATCCCTCTGCCTAGGTTTCATATAAATGACGTTGAGCTAGATCTCTGCCATCAATACAAATACCTCGGGGTGATTGTTAATGATTCAGAGTTCATTAGAAACCTGAAGAAAAGGCTGTGGGAGCGGCTGAAGCCACTTGTCGGCAAAGACCATGGTATTAATGTCAATATTGCTAGACTCTTTTACTTGTCATACATAAGGTCGGTCATAGATTACCATGCATTGCACCTAGTATTGTTCGAGGAAACAGAGTTGACTAGTCTAGAAAGTGTACAAAATGAAGCCCTGAGGATCAGTCTTGGTGCCCCTAGAACAACAAGGATTGTAAATATGAGAACAGAACTTAATTTGCCTTCTGTTTATGGAAGAATAGTATACATAAATACCACATTTAGTGTCAAATCAATTAGAGAACCCCTCCATTGTTCAGAGTTCCAAAGACAACTAAAACACAGAATAGATGAGTTTTGAATGACAACACCGATTCATACTCAAATCCATGGGGACAAGTAACGTGTAAAAACTTAGCTCAGCTAAACATACACATAACTAAAACCCTACATGGACGTTCTGTACCACCGTGGAAAATGTCGGACCTGAGTGTATATTATACGACTGCCCCCTAAAAAGACAGTGTCCCCTCTGCTATACTTAAGCAGTATGCACTTGCAATTATAAATAAGCATCTAGAAACTCTTTCCAATGCATATGAATGCTACACTGACAGATCCTTGCAGTCTGGGAGCAGAGCAGGATGCGCTTTTGTTGTATATAAAATCAATATTTAACAGCACCAGGATTGTAGGAGGGTTCATGACTGGGCTAGCACTATGCAAACTGAGTTGGCAGGAATACTCATGGCCACCGAATTTCTATTGAATCAAGGCTCAGGGGTCATTTTCTGCGATTCACAGAGTGCTCTCCAGGCTCTGAACATATTGCAAAGGACATCAGGATAAACGTGTATTGTGCAAAAGAACGAGGCCATAATATACTTTATGTGTGGATTCCATCGCATGTTGGAATTCCTATGCATGATCATGCTGATCGCCTAGCAAAGTAAGCATGTGACAAACAAAGTGTGGATATAGATCTTGGGATACCTCTTCCTAGGATTCTATACATCATTAAAGCTTCCTTCAGTAAGACTTGACTTGATTAATTCTCAACGCCCATGGAAGCTGTAGCTTAAAGCACTTTGACCGTTTAGGCAAGATTCATTCATCTATGGTTTATATAAAACTAAATCAAGACGTGTGATGTTGTGACTGCAGCATCAGGCTTGTATAAATTGGGAATGGCAGGTCGTCAGTTTGTATTTAACCATGTTTAGTTTGTTTAGTCCTTTTTTACCACCTGGCTAACTGCACACGGCTGTGGGCAAGCTGTGGGAAATTTAATGCGATATTGGCCATAACATTATATAGTGTTACATGTGAAATTTTAGCCTATAAATTGCTATGAGGACTTTATCAGTGTAAGGAAAGGAACAATTGCCCAGTCTTATAATAATAATAATAATAATAATAATAATAATAATAATAATAATAATAATAATAATAATAATAATAATAATAATAATAATAATAATAATAATAATAATAATAATAATAATAATAATAATAATAATAATAATAATAATAATAATAATAATAATAATAATAATAATAATAATAATAATAATAATAATAATAATAATAATAATAATAATAATAATAATAATAATAATAATAATAATAATAATAATAATAATAATAATAATAATAATAATAATAATAATAATAATAATAATAATAATAATAATAATAATAATAATAATAATAATAATAATAATAATAATAATAATAATAATAATAATAATAATAATAATAATAATAATAATAATAATAATAATAATAATAATAATAATAATAATAATAATAATAATAATAATAATAATAATAATAATAATAATAATAATAATAATAATAATAATAATAATAATAATAATAATAATAATAATAATAATAATAATAATAATAATAATAATAATAATAATAATAATAATAATAATAATAATAATAATAATAATAATAATAATAATAATAATAATAATAATAATAATAATAATAATAATAATAATAATAATAATAATAATAATAATAATAATAATAATAATAATAATAATAATAATAATAATAATAATAATAATAATAATAATAATAATAATAATAATAATAATAATAATAATAATAATAATAATAATAATAATAATAATAATAATAATAATAATAATAATAATAATAATAATAATAATAATAATAATAATAATAATAATAATAATAATAATAATAATAATAATAATAATAATAATAATAATAATAATAATAATAATAATAATAATAATAATAATAATAATAATAATAATAATAATAATAATAATAATAATAATAATAATAATAATAATAATAATAATAATAATAATAATAATAATAATAATAATAATAATAATAATAATAATAATAATAATAATAATAATAATAATAATAATAATAATAATAATAATAATAATAATAATAATAATAATAATAATAATAATAATAATAATAATAATAATAATAATAATAATAA
>NC_061827.1:8773234-8775734 GCF_019202785.1 Penaeus chinensis | reverse complement strand
TAATATCAGTTCTTTACTCAATATTAACTAAAGAAAATATCCTAAGTACAACGTAACCAGACTCCCCTCTTGCAAAATTTTGGAATAAACTGAATATATTTCTCTTTACTTTCATCTGCTTTAATCGGCTTTTGTTCAATCTTTTATTTATTTATTTGTATCAAAACGTTTCGCGTCACGTTTCCCGTTTTTATTTGTTATGAGACACATATGATGGAAAATACCACTTTTTTTCGTTACTAATTTCTGTTATTATTATCATTATTATTATTATTATCATCATCCTCATCATTATTATGTTTTTCCTTCTTATTTTTTTTTCAAATCATTTGTGATCTCCCAAAGAAACACTAAGATTCTCATTAATATTTTCATCTAACCACAGATAACTATTACCCAAGCTCACTACTAACTGATCATTACATCTGCACTTTCTCCAACCGATTTACTCATCAACTTTTATCACTCATCTGGCCATCATTTAACTAACTAATTTTACTCAGCTTGGCTCTCACTACTCTTTGTATTCAATACTCTTTGATTATTTCACCTCATCTGCCTATTACCTCTCGTACTTATCACGTTTCGCGTACCTATCACTTCTCCTGCTTTTCACATTTCGCTTTCTATCATTTATTTTACTCATCACATCTCGCTTACCTATCACCCACACCATCTGTCACATCAACCATCCCACCACACGCACCCACCCACTCACTCACCCACACACACATACCCACCCACACCCACACACAGACACACATACACATCCACATACCCCAACCCCCACCCACGCACATATACACACCCACACACAGACACACATACCCACCCACACCCACACACACATACACACCCACACACACTCACCCACCCACACACAGACACACATACCCACCCGCACACACACACACGTCCACACACATATACACATCCACACCCACGCACAGACATACACACTCATACCCACCCACCCACACCCACCTACCCACACACACACACACATACCCACCCACCCACACACACACACACATACACCCACCCACACCCACACCCACCCACTCACACCCACCCACTCACACCCACCCACACACACACACACACACCCTGAGCGCAAGCAACACTCCCAATTGTTGATGCTTGGGGGAATAACTCACTCCAACCCATGGGATTTCACCGAAGGTTTATTACAAGGGTGGAGTAATCCCTTTCTCCCGGCTCCGTATTGGCTAGGATTTGCCTGCGCTTTAAGGGGGATTTGCAAAGGGTGGTTATATTTCATTGTGAATGTGTGTGCATGTTTGTTTCCCCGGAGTGGTTTCACGTGGGCTGTGCACACGACTCGAAATTTTGGATGATTACCTTTTTTTATTTTTTTTTTTCTATTTCATTCGTTTTGTATTCCGTGTTAGCCTACCCCCCCCCCCCCCCCCCCCCCCCCAGCCGGACCATATCTAGAAGGCCCGGGCGAAGCTAGAACTTCGCAAACCAAACCACCATACCCCCCCCCCCTCTTTTTTTTAATTAGAAGGATTATTTTTTTAATTATTATTTTTTTAATCTATTATTTAAATTATTGTATTCTATGTTAGATGCCAAGCTCTCACATTTTTATTTTTATTTTTTGAAAATTAGATGTGGTGTCGATATTCTTTTTCATTTCATTATTTTTTTCTTATGATATTCCATGTTAGCCTCGCGCTCGTTTTTCTTTCTTTTTTAATTAGAAGGATTATCTTTTTATCTATTTATTTAATTCTTTCGTTTTATGTTCAATTTCAGCCCCCTTCCTCCTATTTTTGAATTAATTATAGTTTAGATTTCTTTCTTTCTTTCGTTTTATATTCCATGTTAGCCTCCCACACCTTTTTTTTTTAATAAGAAGGGTTGTCGATAATCCTTTTTATATCTTTATATCTTTCGTTTCATATTCCATTTAGCCCTCCCCCCCCCCCCTTTTTTTTTAAACCAGAAGGGGTGTCGATTAACCTTTTTTTTTTTATTTATTACTTTCGTTTCATAATCCTTTTTATATATCTTTATTTTTTTTTCGTTTCATATTCCATCTAGCCCTCCCTCCCCCCCCCCATTTATTTTTAAACTAGAAGGGGTGTCGATTAACTTTTTTTAATTTCTTTCGTTTTATATTCCATTTTCGCCCCCTCCCCCCCCTTTTTAAAAAAAATAGATGGAGTGACGGCAAAGCAACAGGGGTCAGTTATGAACGGACTGTGTTCATTCGATAACTGTTATTGCTGGTAATAAAAAAATAAAAAAATAATAAAAAAATCTTACATGAAACTACGCGACAACTTTTAATGTTGTTGTCGCCCTTTTCCTACATGATTAATAGTTTTGTTTTATGTGTTTGTTTGTTTGCCCTGTTCCTTTATTTGTTTCGTTTTTAGATTTTTTTCTTATTGTATGTATATGCTGCCTGGCCTGCCTCTTCTTGTCTGTCTATCTGTCTTTTCGTCTATTTGTCTGGCTGTCTCTCTCT
>NC_061827.1:8760734-8768234 GCF_019202785.1 Penaeus chinensis | reverse complement strand
ACATTTTTTTTTTGTGCATAGGAACTACCAAGCGATTTGTGATTGGTTAGGAAATATGCCTGATTTGTCTGAACCATTGATAGCCTTGGAGAAATTTCATCTGCACAGTGTTTCAATCTCACATGGATATTACACCCGGATGTGGATGATTTTGCGTTTCCATATGACAGATTATTATTTTCATGGGATGTTACATGAAAAAAAAGGACAGAGTTTCGCATGTATTGTCTAAAGTTAGGAAATACAACCTTTTGATACGTTTATAGAATTTCGCTGTTCTCCTTTCAGTCTCAAATGAGCAACTATTAATTTTCTTTTTGGCACAAAATTTAATTGATTCTCTTCCAGGTTTTCCTTATATTTTCCGTTCGTTCATTCTTTCCATCTGACTTTTGAACCATCATTCTTTGCATGTGTTACAACAGAAGTTAGCTGATTTCTTGCATCCACTCCTAATTTTCTCATATTACCGCCATGTAACATTTCCGAGGTGATCAGCAGGTAATTCGGCAGTACAGTAAAAACCACCAGCACATCCGGCGAGAAGATTCATGACATACTACGAGACAGAAAGCCGCCCGCAAACAACTCCGACAGCGTTAAATATCGCATACCCTGCGGCGGTTCCGATAAAACATAGTTTGGTGAAATGGGGTGCGTTTCGACACTAGTGCTGACGTCCTTCAACTTCCAATGGCACGATGGTGCATGTGGATGAAATTGGTCTTCTATCGGACTCTAAGGAATAGGAATAATCCATGGAGGATTGATCAATCAGAAAAGAGAAAAAAAAAATAGTATACTACGTGACGGAGGGAAATGTGAACACCGCATCGGGCAGCTTCATATTATCCAAGATCGCGGCATCAATTAATGCGGGTAGCAAGCGGCAGGTCACGTTCGTCAGGTGATTCATCAGCCCATGTCTGATATATCTATGATCTGTAATCTCAATGATATAGCCTCTGGGCTAGTACAGTGGTAATGTGTCGGCCATTCATCCGAGGGTTGGCAGTTAGCGCTCCACTCAGGAGCAAGAAGTTGCAATTGTCCTCCGGAGGTTACTGCTGTGGCTGGGAACCACAGTTTGGTAAGGACTAAACCCAGTCGAGTGAGCACCAGCTGACACACTCTAATCGAGTCGGCACAGGCCGGGCTCCCTTCACAGGCATAGCCAGGGCGAGGTTCGGCTTCGCATATCTGGCTTATCCTTATCTCGTTGATGTATGTATATCTGAAGATGCAATTGAAACCGGTAAAATACATCTCTTGTATTGTGAAAATATTCATTCTCATTCATAACTTGTCTACATTAGGCGCAATGAAAACGGGTTATATCTGATTTGTATACTGTTTGAAACACCAGTTAGCATAAAGCTCCTGGAGTCTTTCCCTCTCTTTGGTTGACTGTTTGATGGCTGTTACAGTTGGTTTCGCTGTGTATTTAAATTTGATGCCGAATTCTTTGAGAGGGAAATGTTTGTCATATTGGTTTATAAAAGATTCCGTGAATGCACCAAAGCTATGATATCCGTCGTCTAGTGTTGAATTGTTATCCTTAAACTGTTCAATATTAGCCAAATCAAATAAAAAAATAAAAAGTGCAACATCTCTTATAACTTTCTCTGTTACCTCCCTGAAGGAGTCGTATTGGAAACGAGGATCTGTTATAGTTGTGTGATTTATGCAGATCTCCCTGTAGTTACCCAGGTCATTTCACCACATATGATATAACAGTATAGCCGTTGTTTGGCATCGTGATAAGTGGGAAATAAGTGTGAGAATACATCAATACAATACAACACTATCATTTACTATTAGATATTGTATCACTTACGGGAGATTCATTTTGAGATTTCCCAAAATATATATGGTTGTTTGGGGTCCTGTGATACAAATGTTAGTAATAATGATGGTGGTTCTAAATATTGACTTGTATCTGAGGTGGCGGAAATGTGTACCATACTAATACTTTCAAACGTGCGTATTATTAATCTCCTCCAAAATGTTTTCAATATTTCAATATTCATGTGTAATTTTTTAAAGAGTACTTGCCTGAAAATTTTCCTTAATGAAAAGAGCAAAGCTTCTTTCTTTTGTGTTGTTTTTATAAAACGCACTATAACCATCGATTTCATATAAATATTGCAAATGCTATCATTCTATCTGGTTTCGCAATACCCAACAATATCCAGGTTAATGTCAGATTGCCTTAGGCAAAGGTCAAATAGAGTTGCGAGGTTTACTGGAATGATACATGTATTAAACACTAAATAATCGAATAGTCGATAACATCAAGAAAAAAATCACGTGGGTTCCTGCAGACCTTTAATGAGTATATATTGTGTTCATCAATGGCACTGAAACCTTTGCCTTCCTTTAAATGAAAGGATCAAACACAAGTTTATGAAGAGCTAAAACAGAAATTGGTTTATTTCACTACCGATTTCACGAAGAAACTGCATATCAATAAGACCGAAGAAAATGTACATAGTGATTTGTGGACATTCATAAATGTTAACTTAAGAATATCCATGAACTGCTTTCTAATGGTAACTCAAAACATAATTTAAAATGCCAATTGAAAAAAAAAGTTCAACACAATATTCATCATCCTTGACCTTGTTTGCTTGCCGAACGCAGCATTCCAGGTTCTGTTTCTTCTGAGGTCATCTGTTCTGATGCTGAGGTGGTATCCAACAGTCAAATATCATCGTGGAGAGCGAGGCGGTCCTTTATGAGGAGTCTCGACCCTGCGAAGACAGCTATCTTGCCTAGGGCGCGAGCGGCTCTCTTCTCAGGTACCTTAACACCCCTAAGTCTCTACAAGACAGATATTTTCATTAAGGTAGATGCTGGTGCCTGTATGCTTGCGGACATGTTGCATTTAACTCCTGAAGGTTGTCTCATGACCTTGAGTTTACCTTTAATTATACCTGGGTAGCAATTAACATAGGGGTAAGTCGCCACCAACCGAGTAACGGGTAATGTGTCTTCTACTGTCAGGAGACAGACTGTGTATAATGTATGTATCCGTGTCAGGCTGAATGTAGACGAAAGTACACCTATGTACGATCAACCGAGCGAATGTGATAAGATTCAAGCAAGCATTTCTAAATATTATTTTAGTCTTGGTTAGGGACCGTTTCATTAAAGAGCAAAGTGCAATGTATTTATTATCTTTTATATCATACCCTTTATTTCGTAAATTCATGAAGACCATTTTATGAAAAAAAAAAAAAAAAATGAGATGCTTAGCGTCCTCCATTTAGTGAAAAAGTATTTACGTTATAACTATCTTACAATTTGTAGATAATTTAAAGAATTCTTATTATTCTTATGCTGACGTTTTATATTCTTATTCCATGTTGGACGATGAAGTATTACCTTCATGTTGTTTTCCATTAATCATTTTAAATGGAATTGTAAAAAAGGGGAAGGGATGAAAAACATTATGAACTATATTTATTTATTCTAGAGTCTCTCCGTTGTAATAAAATAACAATATTGTTCTGCTTTGACTTATGGTTCCTCTTATAGTCAACATCCATGGGGACCGAAATGACTAAAAACAAAATTAAAAAAATGAATAAAATAAAAGTGAGCATCACGGACGGTGGTTTGAGAAAGCGGAGCTTATTCTGCCGTGTGCTGCCTTCCGCAGGCTTCCATGGGGAATAAGTAACTTCGCCTCCCCTCAGAAACAGTAGTCGATATATTCCTTGCGGGAAGTCGACATTGCCGTCTCTTGGCGTTTTATTCTGTTGTCCTATTTGAGAGGAGACTTAGACAGCTGCATGATCTGCGGGCTCTGCGAATCA
Organism: Penaeus chinensis; assembly: GCF_019202785.1. Taxonomy (NCBI): domain Eukaryota; kingdom Metazoa; phylum Arthropoda; class Malacostraca; order Decapoda; family Penaeidae; genus Penaeus; species Penaeus chinensis. The sequence continues at coordinate 8,764,413 of NC_061827.1, read as the reverse complement.
CAACTTCTTCCCCTTCGAAATTCACCAGGCCCCTCCACCAAGGCCTAAGAATTCAAAACACCAAGATGATGCAAAAGACATAGGGTTTAATATGTCGTTTATCCGTCTGTTTAAGAAAAAGAAAGTTACTCGTCTTTCCTTACAGCGATCCACAGACGCCTCTCGGGTTCATTCTTCTTCCTCTCAAACTCAACAACTGGTACTGGATCATCCACGTCCTCTTGCTCGTCCATGCCGTTGTTGAGATCGGAAGATAACACATGCACTACTCTTGCTCTTCCTGAAGCTCCACAGAAGCCAGAAGCACCTAATGATGTAATGCTTCTCAGTGGGTAGGGCGTGATCGAAATTCGTGATCCGACACCCACATAGCCTACAGCAACAAGAAAATTTCCCTGGCATAAAAGCTTATCTTCTGAAACTTATATGTACTCGTGGGTCGCACCGATTTCTCCGTCTGAGGTCGGAACATCCCAATAAAAAAGAAAAAGAAAATCACCCTCATATATTGTCCCTATGGCACATGGAACTCCTTAAACATAAACACTTAGGAATTTCTGCGTCTTTGCCTTCTCTAGGGTGCTTGTGTCTACATCCAAAAGGCATACATACCAATAATTAAAAACAACCATGAAACGTCTTTTTCCAGGATTAATACTTCTCAGCCTGCAAGACACCTAATACACTCATTATCTGAATTACTGATGGGTACAGGAAAATCATAAGAAATGAAACCTTTACAATATCTAAGAAGGCTAGCTTGAAACAACTCAATTTATGCAAAAGAAAAAGAAAAAAAATCAGTGGAAAAACATTTGCTCTGAATTTCACTCCGCGCATTTGGCTTTAAAATTCCTGATATGCTACTGTGAAAACAAAAGACATCTACCAGGTAAGTTGCAATCTTACAGGAAAGCCTTCGCTGCGTAAATTCAGGTTGATTTACTTGTTCTGTAATGCAGAGCCAACTGTGCCGCTTAGGTCTCGGCTTTTGAAAAACTACCGCATTTCTTCTTGGAATGATCAAAGTCATGTGAAAGAAGCATTAATAATACATGTGATTACACCATTGCCTTTGATGTTATATTGTAAGTTCTGCATTTCCCTTATCATTACTCTTCCAAGACTGATTAATTTACCTAACAAGCATGGAAGTTAATTCACCACTTTTAGTCTTTTGGAAAGCTGACCTTCAGTTGCTGTCTCCATTTATCAATCTTAATTTAGCCATTACCATTATTCAAAAACCAGCCCTACAACATATAAGAAAACTACCATACCTACTGGAAAAATCCGATTCCGCCTCTGCCGCTATATCAGTTGTAGGGATATCCTATTCTCTCTCTCTCTCTCTCTCTCTCTCTCTCTCTCTCTCTCTCTCTCTCTCTCTCTCTCTCTCTCTCTCTGTGTGTGTGTGTGTGTGTGCGTGTGTGTGTGTGTGTGTGTGTGTGTGTGTGTGTGTGTGTGTGTGTGTGTGTGTGTGTGTGTGTGTGTGTGTGTGTGTGTGGGTGTGTGTGTGTGTGTGGTTAAGTGAATAACTATGTTGTGTTTCCCTAGTCATGCAACTAATCTACTGCTAGGTCTCTCAAGTCTACATCAGAACGCCGCTGACCGAAAGGACGGTATGTTAGCATATAATCCACGGTTTGGATCACAACTTTTCATCCCCTTCTATTAAGCAAAAATCACTTTTCTGGTTAGGTCTGTACTGCTGGGTACTGGTCTGGCCCTGTTATTATAGAGCATTTTGAGGTGCTGGTATCCTGGTGTTAATCCATGGTGATAACTTTTCCATTATTCCATGTGTCGTTTAACTTTTTAAATTGATTTGGAGGTTGTCTCTCTGGTACGTGATTTGTTTTGATTTTTCTTGGCTAGTTACAATGTCCCTCCTGACTGGCGGTAGCCCGATGCTGTTCAGGCTGTATAGCGCAGCCAATGAGGTTAGTTTGAGGGTGCCTGTAATGAGTTTTCAGGCTTCATTTAGCTTGGAGTCTTTTTCGCATGGCCAAAACATGGTATCACTGGAGAACAACATTCAGCTGAATAGCAGAGCAGAGGGATGAAGCTTAAGTAAATTTGTGGAGAATGTCATTTCTTGAAGAGTTTTCATTTTTCAGATTATCTATATGGAATTTGAAGCTGAGAGTTTAGTAAAAGTTACCTCCTAGGTACACTGGATTTGAGACATTTCCTAATTCTGTCAGTTGTTAAGTTCTCAATTTATATGCTAGAGACTGAAATACGGAAGATACTTCTTTGGCGGGGAAACAGGTTTGATGTCAGTAGAAACAGGGCAGTGCTGGGATATTAGATGGTCAGCCAGCAGGAAAGGCAGTGAAACGTGCAAAAAATAAAACATAGCAAATGCCTCCTTACCCAGGTGGTGTACTGCCGCGCCTCTTCCTGCGAGGCTCTAGCTCCTGCTGCATCCTGTGGTGGTAATCTGCATCCTTATGCCCTTTGATTTTTCATTGCTTACAAGAAGATTTTACGTTGTCTGTTAGTCCTAACTAGGATTGGGAAGCAGGATCTAGCAACCAGTCATTCTGAAATTTTTGCCTTTGTGCTATCTCAACCTGGAACGGTAATGCGGAGCATATCAATAATGTTAGTCTTCAGTCTAGAAAATGGGTTAAACATTCGTGAATGCAAATCAGTTTTAGTTATATTCATGGCGGGAGCTTCCATACCATGATAGTCTAAAGGGGATATTTTTTTATCAACAATCCATGCATCGCCATAAAACAGGTATTCTATAGCAAAGCTAGATACTTGACTCGCATCCCTAACACAATACACAACAGGACATTTTACGTCACCGAAGACAATACATGATGTAATATTTCATGATCCCAACACAGTACAACGCAAGACATTCCGCATTCCTAACAAGGTAAACACAGTACAACACATAACACTTAACACAACACAACAGATAACATTTCACTTCCCCTACCTCTACGTAACATTTCACTTCAATTCACGTCCCCTACCACTGAATGTCTATTGGTAATATTCCATTTTAGTTCACTGTGAATGATGCAATATATTTTACTTAGCATATGACTTCACACACGCACACACACACACACACACACACACACACACACACACACACACACACGCACGCACGCACGCACGCACGCATGCACGCACGCACGCACGCACAAACACACACATCTATATATATACATATATATACATATATATACATATATATACATTTATATACACATATATATACATATATATATATATACATATATATATTTATATCTTTATTTACATTTATATATGTATACACACACACACACACACACACACACACACACACACACACACACACACACACACATATATATATATATATACATATATATATATATTTATATATATATCATATATACATATATACATAAATACATGTATATATATACATGTATATAAACACACACACACACACACACACACACACACACACACACACACACACACACACACATATATATATATATATATAACGATTTAAAAATAGATATTCTCATTTTAAATAGACAGGCAGAAGGATGAACACGCATACAGTGAGTGGTTTTATGTGTGTGAAAATCCGTGTTAACTGAAATCAGATACTTTAAGCCACTTACTGGAGCAGCCCGAGATGTGGTTCACGCTATGA
>NC_061827.1:8753234-8755734 GCF_019202785.1 Penaeus chinensis | reverse complement strand
TCCTGGCGGGGCTCGAATGAAAGCAATATAACTTTTATTTCGAGAATTATCAGCGAGCGAAATGCGTATTTCATTATCTTGATTTTAAATGATAAATACTCACGGCTGGAAAAAGGAAAAAAAAAACAAAAAAAAGATATTGGTCTTGAAAAGCATTGGGCGTTCCCCTCCGCCAACTCCAAAGAAAGCAATTTCCACTACAACTTAAATACCCGAAGCTTAATATTACAGGATTCGTTCTTGGTTATATACACGTGTTATTATGGGGAATGTGAACGTGTAGGAAAAAAAATATGAAGAACAATGAATATCTGCACAGTGTAAGAGATCTATTTGACCGGTTTCGATTATATCTCCGTCAGTTATAATCGAAATCGGTCAAATATATCTCTTGCTCAGTAAAAATATTCATTTTGATTCATGCTTTTCTCTACATATGTCGCATTGAACGCTGAGGCTGATACTATGTAAGTCATCAGTGCCGGGATACCGTATCAGGGCAGGGATCATCCCGATTGTCTCCGTACTTACATACAGACACACACACACACACACACACACACACACACACACACACACACACACACACACTCAAACACATTCACACACGCACACACACACACACACACATATATATATGTTTCCCGAATACGATGCTATTCCTAATTATGCAATAATTTTACATCTTTAGAGCATAATATTTATGCTTTGATTTTTTTTTATTATATTTATTGTTATTTATATTTATTTTTAAGACATTTAGGGATAGATTTTTAATGTTTTACACATTTGAATATTTCAATCCAACACGCACACAAAATCAATATAATCAATCAAACCTATATTCCTGAATACGATGCGGCTCCTACATGTCCCTGTATGTTCCCTGGTATCCAAGGTACTTTAACACAAGCAGCCCCACTCCGGCTTAATCATTGCAAATATTCTCTTTTCTTTGTTCCTTTTCACTTATTTTTTGCCATTGTTTTTACTGATCCCTTTTTGAAAAGAATATTAAAAAACAAAACGTATGTGTCATATGTATGTCTATATATAATTTGTATATATAACAAGTATATAAATATATATTCTTATATCATTATCATCATTAGGGAGCTAATGCCGGCGTGGGCCCTCATGGCGAGCCGCCAGGCACGGCCTCGGACCATCTCTAACTCCTCACAACAAATCTGATCAATCTCCCCAAGCTATGACTTTCTAGGTCTTCCAGTGTTACGGTTTAGCCGTTGGTTCAAGCAAGGAACGCTCGATGCAGCTCAGGAATCAAGAGCAAGACAGAATTTCGTCTTGCAGGTGACACTGGAAACCACAAATGCTTGTCACGTGTCTCGACTGTCAGGGGATTGTGACTGGCATCGTTCTCAGTCACTGTTTATCAGGAATCTTGCAGAGGAGGTCGAAGACCATTTCTTAGTGAATGACATTTGTCCTGCTTACAAAGCCCTGAAAATGATAAACTCCTAGCCATCCTCGTCGACGACTGCAGTCCGCTCAGTAAGTGGCTAGATCATCTCAGATCCAGTAGGTTGCGGGAGCGTTGTATTTGGAGCAGTTGTACCAGGTTGATCCACCAACAATTAACTTGGATGCGGGTAGTGTCGAGATTCCTGTGCCGGACCCACCCATCAGGGAGGATCCACCCCCTTAACTAAAATTTGGATGGCAATCTCCAAGCTGAGGAGTCTTAAAGCAGCGGGTATCTGCTGCAGCCCTGATGAGCTGTTAAGGCTAGTGGCGAACCTATTGTACGGGGTTGCATCTGTCCTGGCTGCCATCTGGCAGACTGGCACCAATCTGGATTTACTCCTAGCAATTAAACAACAGATCGTATCCTGGCGCTTTAGGACATTGTGGAGCGCCATCGTGAGTTCGGGTGTGGGCTGCTTGCAGCTTACATCGATCGCAAGAAGACGTTTGATATAGTGCACCACGAATCACTGTGGGAAATCCTGAGACTGAAAGGAATCCCAACAAGGATTACTAGATTAACAGCAAGCCTGTATACTGGTACTGGAAGTGATGTAAACTGAGGTGGGGACCAGTCGAGCTTCTTCCCTGTTAGTTGAGAAGTGCAGCAGGGCTATGTATTTGAGCAAAGCCTTTTCCACTCTTGCATGGACTGGATGCTGGGCAGAGCTACTGTCCAAAGTCATTGTGGAACAACACTGGACAATATCAAGGTTACTATGTGAGCAGAGTGATGTTTCGGTGGTTGCTGCAGTCCCATCGCTTCCCTTTCCCCTTCCAGAGGGGGAAGGCGGCTATTCTCGCTGCCGGCATCAGCTCCCGAGTTTGGCGTAAAACATCTCTTTCTAGTTTACAAATATCAGCAGGATCAGACAATAATACACACACACACATGAATATATATATGCGTGTATGTGTGTGTGTGTGTGTGTGTGTGTGTGTGTGTGTGTGTGTGTGTGTGTGTGTGTGTGTGTGCGTGTGTACGTGTACGTATGTAAACATATAAACATAT
>NC_061827.1:8715734-8718234 GCF_019202785.1 Penaeus chinensis | reverse complement strand
TTTTTATTTCGCTCGTTGCGCCGGCAGTTCGCCTCCTTTCATGACGGTTGATTTACATTGCGAGTTGGAAAAGGATTATTGTCGTTTGCTTACGAACGCCCTGGTTCATTAAGGTCTGAGGTGCGCTTTTCATGCGGAATAGCCGGCTACGCACTCGAAAAATGAGAGGTGTGTAGACATAAGCTTAGGAATAAAAGTAAAACACACACTGATACGCAAACATATGCCCGTTTGGTCGTTCGTAAAACTAGACGGGATATTTTGTTTTAACAGGGTTGTATGGTGTTTGGCCTTCCTCCAGACTCTATATAAAACTCAATAATGACACACACACACACACACACACACACACACACACACACACATATATATATACATATATATACATACATATATATATGCACATTATATATATATATATATATATATATATATATATATATATATATATAAATATATGTGTATGTGTGTGTGTGTGTGTGTGTGTGTGTGTGTGTGTGTGTATGTGTGTGTGCATTATTGAGTTTTATATAGGGTCTGGAGGAAGGCCCAATACATATATAAATATATATATATATATATATATATATATATATATATATATATATCACACACGCACACACACACACACACACACACACACACACACACATCTGTTTCTTTCTCTTTTGTTTCTCTAAAATCATCATAGCACACTTCTAAAGAATAGCAAAAACTTGATCAAATTAAATTTTCATTATAATCTTCGATCTCCCTGGAGAAGGAAGGGGAGTAAGAAAAGGAAGAGAAAATGATAGAAACAGAGGTAAAACCGCTAGAAGGGCCAATGTCTAAAAATACCAATTTTGGGACAAGCTTCCCACTGAACGGGAAATGTTCTTTTCTATAGGTGTTAAAGAGGCTAATATCATTAGTGCATAAAGGACGCCACACGAGTATTGCATCGAAATCCAATTCATTGAAAAGCATATATTCCAGTTTGTGACTGATTGCCACCAATGGCTGCATCTTCAATACATTGCAATGGAAAGCTTAAGGCTGGCCACTTTTACTATTCTATATTTTCCTTAGAGTCAGTATGCCATTTTCATTATGTAGGTAACATATTTTACAGTTACATAACGGAAGAAATAATTTGACGTGAAATTATTGTTAGAGGGAGTTTATTTTATGTTCTTAAGCCATAAATGATTAAAAAAAAAAAAAAAAAAAAAAGGAGGACTGATTCAAGCACCAACAGCAGCCATTGGCTTAAATGATTAAATTATCAATAAAAAAATACATTTTCCAATGTTTGTTTTGAAAAGACTACAGTAAAAAAATATATATTATATGACAGATATTCGTTTTTTTTTTTTTCGTTTTGTTAAACAAAGTGTTTAAAATTATCAAATTAATGCAACACAATTTGATAAGTCACAGAAAAAACTCGTGAATTAATATCTGCTGAATTTCAATGAAAGGAACAAACTTTCAAAGGCGTTTTTCTCAACATTGACTCTTATGACATTGGACCTTTTTGTTCTCGACCCTAGAATTATATGATGTCGTTTAAAGAATGCAGAACCAGTGCAAGAATACAAACACACACACACACACACACACACACACACACGCATGCACACAAACATGCACACACATACACACACACAGACATACACACACACACACACACACACACACACACACATATATACATATTATACCACGAAAGGGAGAGTTCTACAAGAGAAACGTTCATTTCATACTAAGGAGAAAAGTAAATTCCAATCTGAATATGAATTAGCCTTGGTTGGAATACAAGATTAAATGAAGGTTTAAGGGATTATGGAGATTATATGGAAGTTAAAGATTTTATAAAGGAATTTTCTAGATTTATTCCTAAACGGAAAAAACATTTTGTCGCCATGGGATTTTCTTTTTAGAAATGTGTATGTTCTGAGATTATGAATGCGTGTAAACAAACGTGATGCTTCACTATCTATCTGTCGGTCTGCCCCCCCACCACCCCACCCACCTCCCGGCCCAATCCCTGGCTCGTTGTTGTCGTGGGCGGCTTAGGAGACCGAGACCGAGGCCCAATGTAGGAGATCAGCCCTGCCTTGGGTCTCAGCCCTCGTCTCAATAAATTTTGCATGGTCTCCTCTTCTCGCCTTTTCCCCTTCTCTTCTTCTTCCCCTTCTTCTGTCCCCTTGTCCTAATCGTTAACTCCGTTTATCATAATGCTATGTGACTTTGGATGTCTAATATATACACATTTGTTTTTGGAAATCCAGAAATATCACCTGAGAAACAACAGAAAAAAACAAAAAAAATCCTTAACTGGTGGCTTCGTCCCAAAGACTCTAATCCTTGTACCATATGCTATAGTTTATACTTATGACTGATGCGACAGAAAGAAATATCTGTCTCTCTATCTATGTGTGTGTTTGTATGTATGTGTATTATATACATATATGCATGTTTATATGTATATATACACACATAAATCTATCTATCT
>NC_061827.1:8705734-8708234 GCF_019202785.1 Penaeus chinensis | reverse complement strand
TTGATGTATGAGCTTTATTTTATAACAGAAAATTAACAACTACCTTACAGGTCAAAAGCCTTTCCTTTTAACATTGGAGATTTCCCTTGTGCTTTCGTCGTCTGAGCGTTTCTGAAAAAAAAAAAAAAAAAAAAAAACTTTGTGCCATTAATTTTTCTTTTATTTCAGTCCGTCTTCCGGCTCGCTTCACTTCATCTGGCTTCTTTGATGATGAAGTTCGGACGACCTGAGTGAATATCCTTTTCACTGGGATCGTTTGATCTCGACAGCATTATGTTGATATGTAGGCTTTTGGCTATGTTGTCATCAGATGGGAAAACCTTCCTCTGAATCGATTTCATCTTCGAAACATCTTCTGACAACGATGAAAATGATGATGATGATGATGATGATGATGATGACCATGACCATGACCATGACCATGACCATGATCATAATCATGATCATGATCATCATCCTCATGAGGATGATCATGAGGATAATGATAGCAGTAGTGGTAACAGTAGTAGTTATTCTAAAAATAATAAGTAATAAGTATGATAATGACAATTTCATAATGATGATGATGATGACGATACTACTAATAATACCGATAATAATACCGATAATAATGATAATTATGATAATAACAATAATTATAATAATAATAATAATATTGATGATGATAACAATAACAAAACAATCATAATAATAATGATAATGATAAAATTGTGATAATAATTATTATAATTATTATACTAATTATAGTTATTATTACTAGTCTTTTCTTATATTATTATCACTATCATCATCATTATTATTGTTACTGTTATTGTTGTTATCATTATTATCAGCATAATTCTTATAATTAGTATTATTGTTATTTTTAGCATTATTATCATTACTCTTGTTATTATTATCATTATCATTATATTATTATTATTATTACTGTTATTGTTATTGTTATTGTTATTATTATTATCATTACCATTGTAACTATAAATATATAATTGTAGTCATAATTATAATTAAAATAAAGATGGAAAATATAAGAATAATTTTAAGTGAGAATATAACTATAATTATGAATATAATTATAATAAAAATCATAACCATAATAATAAGAATAATGGTTATTATAATTGCTATCCTACTAATATTACTACTAGCAATAATAATGATATTATTAATAATAATAACAATTATCAACATCCATACTGGCACCCAAAAGCAGTAAACTATCTATGAGAGAGTTTGCGTGGTCAACAGCGCAGGAAAACTTTCACGCCCAACTCAAGGCTGCAAACTCGCTACAGCCAACCACTATTAATGAAATGGATGACGTTTTGTAGATAAATAGAGCTTTTCATATTTATTATCATACAAACAATTACAAAATATCTATATTAGCAATTTTAATAAATGTAATTTGTAATTCTTAAACATAATGAGTGGTATTTTCTATACAAGACAAAATTATTGGGTAATGTTGAAAAGGAATAGAGCCTTAGCTCACTGGGGTCTGGACTGCCTACGCTTTGGCAAAGGTCAACAATCCTCCACTTTTTTTTTTACTGGCAAGATATAGCATGTGGAATTCCCTGGCGCTTTGCTGTTTTTTTTTTTTTTTCTTCTTTTTTTTTCTTTTCCCAGAATATACGTGATGCTGATTTGTTCCTTTGCCGGAGCTCCAAGGATGCGAAGGTCTTGGCGAGCAATTGACACCATGTTATCATCGGATTGGACTAAATTGTAGGTTGTTCGACAGAGATCATAGCGTTTCGATTGGATGGAGATAGAATGAAGAATTGTAATAACGAGAAGAGGCCTCATTTCAAAGTTGCAATGAGTGCCTTTGAAAGATAATATAAATTAGATATTCTATATATTTCTCTTTCAAGAATATAATATAAGGATCTGAAGAATTAATCAATAAATTCATACTGTTTGACTGGAGATAGATTTTCGTCTCTTGCAGTAAACGCGGCTGTCCTTTGCTTTAATAAGGACAGATGTATTGTTCTCATTCCCATTACATTCTCAGAAAACCATTAAAAAAATGGTTCACGCATCACGAATACCGGGTTTGTCCAGAGCTACGCGCTGTCATGCGGCGAACACGCAAGGCACAAGAATATCTTTTCTATAATTTTCTTTCAAACTACAGTGTAAAGTGGATTTCAAGTTTGTTCTGATTTGATATCGGTTTTAATTTTCTTTGGTGATGACACGATTATAGATAACCCACCAACCATTTGATATGAATGTCAATCTTTAAATTTAAGCAACTTGATTTAGTGTACTGCCAAAATGTCTGGATTTTTGTTTATAATATTAATGGGTACCCATCCTTAAAGCAATGTTTATTTGACTGGAAATGCTTCAGTACCGGCAGTATTCTACGACCTACTTCTTTACACAATGGACCAAATTCGTGTAATTGGAGTCTCAGATTACACGTCGACTGCACTACGTTGGTAGCTTGGGCGCTCCTTGTTAATGAGAGTCGATGCATAGGTGT
>NC_061827.1:8690734-8695734 GCF_019202785.1 Penaeus chinensis | reverse complement strand
GTTAACGATAATTCTAATTCATTAATCATATGTAACACGTAAAATTCGTAACCTTGGAACACAGAAAAAAAATAATATAATAACACCCGAGGGGCACCCAACACACGCACACACCAAGCACACTATGAATACACCATAACCATCATTAACATGAACTAAACCAATTTTAACACAAACAAAAGATCAAGCACCATAATTGTTCTCACGCGACCACCGATTGAGGGGGGGGTTTCGTGTACGTTATGTCTCATTTTTTTCTATCACTTTTGTCTATCCATTTACGCCGGTGGGGGCGCGTGACTCCTTGCGGGGGTAGACGGGGGAGTCACCAATCTTATCAAGAAGCTGCGACCCGTCGCGTTCTCTATGTTCGCCAAGCTCGGGCGAAAAGCCCCGGGCTCTCCTGCCGGTGCTGCGGGCGACGGTGGCGATGTCGAGCAGCGCTCAAGGTCCCTAGGAGAAAAAGAGACCTTATCGCTTATGCGTCTTGACACTATTATTTAATTTCATTTTAATTAACTTATGTCACGTGGGATTATTTCTCTCCACATGAGTGTTTCCTTACCGAGGCTTTTATTTACGAGGCGCGACGTCGAAGGAAAGGGTTTCCACAGGCAGCCCTTACCACAGGTGAGCGGTTTGCTCGTCTAGCCAGGAGTATCGCCACTCTCCTGCTTAGGGTGTTCGCATACATTTGAGTTGCCACTTTTTTCTTTCTCTTTTCTTTTTTTCCGTCCACACGCTCCATTTTCTTTACATCTAATTTCACATGCTTCTTCAATTTGCATCACCACTTATTATCACGTGGATTATTTCATTCGTTCTTTATTCTTATTCTCATTTCCCTTCCTTTCTTCGTGGGTTCGCTAGGGTCATTTCCGAACTGCCACATCACTTTCGCACATTTTCTGCATCGCGCTATCCTCTTTTATTATACACCTAATTCCGTTCTTATAATAATGCAGACAGAGGTGACTTTCATTCGTACATATGAGCACGCATTCACAGATATAGTTGGCATTGATTAACCCTTGATAGTCAGACCAGTTACTAACACTCATTTGCCTCGTTTACCCCTACCTGGGGTTTACACCTACCCACGCGTTTGCCGTGCGTGGCAGCCTTGTGCGCTGTGGAGACGGGAGTCCTGGAGGTTGAGCGATGCCGTGAACGAGTACGCCCTGCGGCTAGCAACACGCCTCTTTGGTCCTCTATTCCAGCAAGACAGGCGGCCTGATCCCGGCCCGGTCACGGTCAATCGGCTGGTCTCCCCCGGGAGGCTAGGGTCAAGCAGTCATGCCGCCATTGGCACTCACAATGGTCCGTGAGTGCCGTCACAATGGCTATTGGCTGCTTATATCCTCTCATCACTCCTGTTGCTGTTAGACACTGGTTCTGACACTCAGCTTCCCCTTGTTGGACTCCGTGGTGGGTGGGGGCGTGAGAGGATGAAGCACTTACCAATTCATGGAAAAAATAATCAAACCCCCCCCCACAGACCGAACTTAATGTTGACGAACCGCGCAAGGCCCAGACCACGGTAGTCACCATGAAGGCATATGTGCCTTCCGGTGGCAAAAGAAAGCCCCATGCACAGGATGACACTGTCACCCCTGCTGCTAAGGTGGACAAGACCGAAGCCAATGGGTCTGTCCACCGAATAGTCAAAGATCTTGACTCGCGAGCTGGCCTCTCCAGGCCAACAGCTAAGCCAGGGAGGCCCCTGAGTTCACAGACGGACTCCCCGACTGAGAGGGGAGAGCAGGCTGAACCAGCCGCATCAGCTCCTGCCTCCACAAACAAGCCCGAAAGCCGAAAGGGCGGGCCGAAGCGTCCGAGGCCGGATACCGACTCTGATGAAGAGTCGGGACCCCCTAAACGCTTCGCCCAGTTCAAAGTGCCAGCTAAACCCGAAGGCTTCGACAATGCCTACCAATTGGTCAGGGCATTGGAGTTGCAACGGAAAATCCGGTTGTCGATCCGGGTCGCCCGAGATCAGGGCATGATCATAATGCCCAAAGATCAAGCTACCTTAAATTTCCTCCGGGAAACGAAGGAGCTAACTGATGGGAGAAAAGTGAGTCTTTCCCCACTAAGTCCTGAGGAAAAGAGAACCAAGATGGTGCTACTTGGGTTCTCAGTCTCGTACGATGTGGAGCTGATCGCTTCACACCCACAGGTCGTGCAGGCTTCCCGAATGTCGAAGGGGAAGACCCCAACCAAGCAAGTCCTGGTGACCATGAAAGGTGCCCCAACCACTACCCTTGATCTGGGTAACTGGGGCACCTACAACCTTCGAACGTATGTGCCAGAACCACTTCGGTGTTTCAAGTGCCAGAAATACGGTCACCACAAGGCTAACTGTACAGCCAAGCCTAAATGTGGTGTCTGTAGCAAGGCACACAATACAGAGGTATGCCTCAAGGAATACAAAGAGGAAAAGAGGGACACAACAGCCAAATATCCCAACTGTGCCAAGAAGCATCATGCCTGGAGCCTGACTTGCTCTGTCAGGAAAAAGGCGGCCCTCAGGCGACAAGAGGTTGCTCAAAACCGATCAGACTTTGTTCCTGCCCCACCGGGCACCCATGTCTGGGGAAGGAACAAAAGCGAAAAGGCCTCCCGACCTCCTAAGAGGAAGGAAGCCACCCCCCAGCCGACACCGGATGTCTCCAACAAAAAGGAGTTTCCGACAATGCCAAAGGTGCAGAAAAAGAAACTAAAGAAAAAAGTTTCTAAGAGCACCACAAAAACCTCCCCAACAGATGATCATCTCCTCCTCTTTGACGAGGACGATATGACTCTCCTGTTAACTGCTGTTGTCACAGCAGTAGCAACAGCCCTGGGGAGGTCGAGTGAGGAGGCCGAGAAGGCAGTTTCGGTCGCCATGACGGCAATGACCCAGACTGTCGGAGCCCTGAAGGGAAGAAAGCTGGCTAGAGAAAAACCAGCCTCACCCTCATCCCAGGACGAGACTTCCCTCCCCACTCCAAACCAGGACATGCCTTCACAGGCAGAGCCAAAACAGGCTGAATCTGTGCAGCCAGAGCCAGATCACGCTGACCTTGCCCAGGCAAGGCCAGCCAAGAAAAAGCCTGAGAGAAAAGCCGAACCAACCAAAGTCAGAGCTACCAAAGGCTCTCCAACCCCCAGTGGACCCAAGGATAGCCTGACAACAGACGAGGAGCCCTCAACCAGCGAGGACCTCGCAATGGAGTTGTCAGACTCCGACGATGTCTCTGATGTAACTATCACTGAGTAACATCATGACACACCATCTAAGCATCCTACAGTGGAACATCAATAGCTTCTCTGCAAAGAACGCTTTTCTCCAAGCAGTAGTGCGATCGAGGAACATTGACATTGTCATGCTCCAGGAGACATTAACAGTGGACACTGTTCGCTTCTCAGGGTACCATGCCTTCACACTGCCACGAACACCTGGCAAGAGAGGCTTGATCACCCTTGTGAGAGCAACAATCCCCTGCTCCGCAATAGCCGATGCATCGCACTGTGGAGACGATGTTGAATCCCTTGCCGTCGAGGTTCACCTGGCCGGGGGTCCCCTCAAACTGTACAATGTGTACAACCGGCCACGCTGTAGAAGCTTAGACATCAGCCAGCTGGCTGATGTCTAAGCTTCTACAGCACACGACCTAGTGATCATAGGGGGAGACTTCAATGCACACCACCCCATCCTGGCTCCCTGCCGGGCACCGGATGCGGCCGGCTATCACATAGCCGACGTGCTAGAGACATTCCCTGAGATCGCTCTCCTCAACACCCAAGAGCCAACGCACGTCAGAGGAGGGGTCCTAGACCTCACCCTGGCCACTGCGACTCTGGTGGGGAGGATTGGCTGGTGTGTCGATGAGACCGTCACAAGTGACCATTGCGGCACTATAACTACCCTCATGGATGCTGGCCCAGCCGAAATCCTAAGACCGAATCCAAGATGGAACACAGACAAGGCCAACTGGCAGGCGTTTCAAAACGCCTTGGCCCTCTGTCTGAGATGCAACAATCCCCCACAAAGCAATCAGCAAGGGCCCAGCTGTGGTGGTATTCCTTGACCTGGAGAAGGCTTTTGAACTAGCAAGTCCGCTTGCCATTCAGGAAAGCCTGATCCAGAAGGGAATCAGAGGAAAGCTCTTGGCTTGGATAGGTGACTACTTCAGGAACAGGACTGCCAATGTCAAATTCCAGGGTCACCTATCGCAGCACATGCCGCTCGAAAATGGAACGCCACAGGGTGGGGTTCTCAGTCCAGCCCTATTCAACACTTTAATGTCCTGCATCCTTAACATAAACCTCCCAGTGGGGTGCCAGATCATCTCATATGCAGACGATCTCGCTATCACCTCCACTGGACCACGCAGCCAGAATAAAGCCCAGCGTTGTCTGGACCTCGTGTCAGAGGAGTGTTGTAGGACAGGACTAAAGATCTCTGCTGCCAAATCCAAAGCCATGGCTTTGAGACAGAGAGTTCGAGGCACAAGACTGAAAATCCAGGGAGTGGAATTAGAATGGGTCAAGGACTACCTATACCTTGGGGTAAGGATAGACCGGACCCTCTCCTTCCATAAGGAGGTCCAGTACCTGGTTGACCGAACCAAAGCAAGACTGTCCGTCATGAGAGCAATGACTGGGAGACGCATAGGGGCCAGACAGAAAGTAGTAAGATCATTTTATGTACATGCTGTCCGGCCCATTGTGGACTATGCCTCAGTCGCTCTAATTGCTGCAAAGAAAAAGCACACAGACAAATTAGAAACAGTCCAAAATGAAGCTGCCAGGATCATTCTGGGTGCCCCGAGGTGGACGAAGGTCCTCAACCTCCTGATGGAGGCAAACCTTCTCCCCCTGGACTCACGAATCGATCTAACGGCAACACAATTCCTGTCAAAGGTCATCCAGGCTCCCAGGAACACAAGCCTAAGACAAAAATTAGTCAGATGCCTCGAACAAGACAACGAGCTCGTTGCAAACAACTCCTGGCT
>NC_061827.1:8675734-8680734 GCF_019202785.1 Penaeus chinensis | reverse complement strand
CTACGCTTCGTGAGCGACTGATCTCTCGCGCTCGCGGCTCGCCTGCCCGTATGTGTCCGCCGTGACGTCACCGCATTGGCACCGCGCACACGAGTGCCACAACACTAGCTGCCTCGCTCTACTTTTACGTATTTACACCGGATTTTCGGCGATTTTGCTGTATAATCTTGACACCCTTACCACGTTACAATGGGTAAAGGGAAGAAAAAAGAAAATACCAGTAAGAGCGACCCTGAGAAGCCTGA
Source organism: Penaeus chinensis (assembly GCF_019202785.1). Lineage (NCBI taxonomy): Eukaryota > Metazoa > Arthropoda > Malacostraca > Decapoda > Penaeidae > Penaeus > Penaeus chinensis. Next base: position 8,680,489 of record NC_061827.1, on the reverse strand, counting down.
CTCCAGCCTTGAAGAGTCACCAGGAGCCAGTGCCAGCACCCCACCTCCCACAGATGTTGCTACATTGCTGCAGTGGATAATTCAGAGGGATGACAAGAGGGAAGACACCCGCCGGAAGGAGGAAGAAGCCCGCCGGAAGGAGGAAGAAGCCCGCCGAAAGGAGGAAGACGCACGCAGGAACGAGGAGTCTGCTCGTTTTCAGGAGCTGATCCTTCGCCTCACCCCCCAGCAACCTGCGAGTTCGCCAGTGAGCAGTTCTGCCGCGTCCACTGCTTCTCATACTCCGCCGACCCCGAAGGCAACAATACAGCCTCCGAAAGCATTAACAGCAGATGCGACTCCCCAACAGTTTCGAGAATGGAAGCGCGAATGGTCCGATTATGCTGTGATGGTGGATCTCCTCAACCTGCCGTTATCAAAGCAGCATATACAGCTACGCATGTGCCTTACCTCTGAGATGCGACGGGTGCTGGAGCACAAGTTGGATGTGCCCGCAGACCCAACATGCTCAGTGGACGATGTCTTGACAAAGCTCGAAACGCATATCAAAAATGCAAGTAATGAGGCACTGCGACGGAAGGCCTTCTCCGAGTGCAAGCAAGCAGACGGCGAGAGCTTCGATGACTTTTGGATACGGCTGAAAATCTTGTCGCAGGAGATAGACCTTTGCAAGGCACAGGACCAAGCATGCCGTGAGCAGTGGAAGAAACACGGCATTCTAATGGGTATACGAGATGAGGAACTTACCCAGAAGCTCATTGAAATGGACCGCTCAGCGACGTTGCTGGATGTTTTGGAGAAATGCAGGTCTCATGAATCGTCAAAGACTGCATCATCTGCTTTGAAGGACACAGTTTCTTCACGTGCTGTTTCCCAATATAAAATAGAGAAAAAGGCTGCCCTGAAGCAGAAGTCCAAGATGAGGCCTGGCTCACCTCTGCCGATGGCTATGTGTTGTTGCAGGACCACGGTGCTGGAAGATACAAGATGGTGCAATGTGGTTCCCGATTCTTGACAGATACAGAAACGCGGTATGCAACCGTCGAATTGGAAATGCAAGCTGTCGTTTGGGCCATCAGTAAGTGCAAGTTTTATCTTCGTGGACTTCAGCACTTTAGTGTGGTGACGGATCACCGTCCATTGGTTCCTATTTTGAACCATTATTCCCTGGATGCAATTGAAAACCCTCGCCTCCAGCGCATGAAAGACAAGATTGCGCCCTACATTTTTACCGCAATGTGGCGTGCAGGTAAGGAGTTGTGCATCCCTGATGCCCTTTCCCGGTCACCTGTGAGTCGCCCAACGGTGGAGGATGGTGCCTTCAATGCTGAAATGGACACTTCCGTCAAGATTGTAGCTCTGCAGGCTGTTCAGTCGACTAAAGCATCAGAAGCCATAGACGAGCAAGAAGATCTCTTCATGGAAGAATTGCGTACAGCTGCCTCTAAGGATGCTTCTTATGAGGAGCTGCTTCATCATGTGAAGTCAGGGTTCCCCAAGGACCGCTACAACCTACCAAGTGCCCTGCGTCCGTACTGGAAGATTCGCAATGAGTTGTACAACGATGGTGACTTGGTGCTGTATGGACCTAGAGCGGTTGTCCCTGTTTCTTCACGCCATAGCACCCTAGCTCGCCTGCATGAAAGCCACTGTGGCGTGGAAGCAACAAAACGTCGTGCACAGCAGACAGTCTTTTGGCCAGGCATTAATGCAGACATTGTAAACACTGTTCGTGCCTGTGAGCCATGCCAGCGCCTACAGCCTAGTCAGCAACAAGAGCCACTAATGTTGGATGACAAACCCACAAGACCATTTATGTCTGTGTCGGCAGACTTTTTCAGTGTTGCTGGAAAGCACTTCTTGGTGTATGCTGACAGACTCTCCGGATGGCCTGTTGTCATCCCATGGGGAACTAATGCAACAAGTGCTTCGACGATTAGATTCTTCCGGCATATGTTCCGTGATCTGGGTGTGCCAGTTCGCCTGCGCACTGATGGCGGACCTCAGTTCTCCAGCCGGGAATTTGCAACCTTTCTTCAGCGATGGGGAGTACGTCATGCTATGTCAAGCCCCCATTACCCACAGTCCAATGGGCATGCAGAGGCTGCTGTGAAGAAAGTCAAGTATCTGATCATGAAGACAGCACCCGACGGAAATATTGACAGTGAGGAGTTTGACAGAGGATTGCTGGAGTTACGTAACACCCCAAAACTTCACTGGTCGATCTCCTGCGCAGATTCTGTTTGGCATGCCCCTTCGCTCCTGTGTGCCTGCCCACTCTAGTGCCTTCATGAAGGAGTGGCAGACCAAGGCTGAGGACTGCGACCGTCGTGCCGCAGTACGGGCCAAGGAACGTGAAGATCCGCTATGACAAGCGTGCCCACTCCCTTTCCAAGTTAGAGATTGGGGCGCAGGTGCGAATCCAGGATCCCACATCCAAGCGTTGGGATAAGGTCGGCACTGTCATGGGTATTGGCATATCTCGTGATTATCACATCAGGCTGCCGAGTGGCCGTATACTGTGGCGCAATCGACGTTTCTTGCGCCCTACACAGCTCAACATTGGAAACTCGACAGATTTGGAAGACGACGCACCAGGATCTTCCGCCCCATCTGTGCCTGTTGAACCTCGACGTTCGGAGCGTCTCAAGTTGAAGTCCGTTCAAGACTCCCGCTAGTGAACGTACAGGGGGAAGGGAGATGTGGGTTGTGTAATGAAGTGAGTTATGACAATGAAGTGAGTTTTGAGTGCCACGTTGTGATGCCAGTGCATACGTATTGTGATGACATTATTATCGTACGTAGTTAGTGATAATTATGTGATCATATATTATACTCTTCCTTTTGTGTGATATGTTCTACCATGTGAAATATAGAACATTATGTTTAGTTTATATTATATGTAGCATATCACATATATGAAAGAGTGAGAATCTCTGTATGTTATAGAGTACAACATTTTAGTTTGTCTCTGTAGTCACACGTCTGGCAGCAGACAGTCGCAGACGGAGCCTGGCGTGTGGGGCAGAGGAACAGGAAGAGTTCCGTATTTATTTTGTCAGAGCTGATCTCCAATGAACCTACTTTAGTTTTCATCGGTGTTTTCTTCACCCTCAAGCATCATGGAGAAACACCAAGCAAACGTAGAAGACGAACATGGCGCAGTGATCCAGCAAATTAAGTTCTGACGCCTGTTATTGTTGCCTGCTCCGGGCCTCCGCGACCTCATGGCCTGTCGCCGGCCCCGCGCCTCGTCCACCCTCGTGCTAGGTCAGCAATCAACCCGCTCGGCAGTGTACTTCATTTGCAGCGGTGTGGTGCTATAGTGTAGTGATGTGTATTGTGCAGTGCCAATAGTGTTCGTGCAGTGTTTAGTGTGCTCAGGGGACATTATTCGTTGCATAAGGGAGCCGGACCGAAGCATATTAAGGTTTTGTAGGAGCGAGGTATATTCCTGCGCTCTCTACTACGCTTCGTGAGCGACTGATCTCTCGCGCTCGCGGCTCGCCTGCCCGTATGTGTCCGCCGTGACGTCACCGCATTGGCACCGCGCACACGAGTGCCACAACACTAGCTGCCTCGCTCTACTTTTACGTATTTACACCGGATTTTCGGCGATTTTGCTGTATAATCTTGACACCCTTACCACGTTACAATGGGTAAAGGGAAGAAAAAAGAAAATACCAGTAAGAGCGACCCTGAGAAGCCTGACTCCAGCCTTGAAGAGTCACCAGGAGCCAGTGCCAGCACCCCACCTCCCACAGATGTTGCTACATTGCTGCAGTGGATAATTCAGAGGGATGACAAGAGGGAAGACACCCGCCGGAAGGAGGAAGAAGCCCGCCGGAAGGAGGAAGAAGCCCGCCGAAAGGAGGAAGACGCACGCAGGAACGAGGAGTCTGCTCGTTTTCAGGAGCTGATCCTTCGCCTCACCCCCCAGCAACCTGCGAGTTCGCCAGTGAGCAGTTCTGCCGCGTCCACTGCTTCTCATACTCCGCCGACCCCGAAGGCAACAATACAGCCTCCGAAAGCATTAACAGCAGATGCGACTCCCCAACAGTTTCGAGAATGGAAGCGCGAATGGTCCGATTATGCTGTGATGGTGGATCTCCTCAACCTGCCGTTATCAAAGCAGCATATACAGCTACGCATGTGCCTTACCTCTGAGATGCGACGGGTGCTGGAGCACAAGTTGGATGTGCCCGCAGACCCAACATGCTCAGTGGACGATGTCTTGACAAAGCTCGAAACGCATATCAAAAATGCAAGTAATGAGGCACTGCGACGGAAGGCCTTCTCCGAGTGCAAGCAAGCAGACGGCGAGAGCTTCGATGACTTTTGGATACGGCTGAAAATCTTGTCGCAGGAGATAGACCTTTGCAAGGCACAGGACCAAGCATGCCGTGAGCAGTGGAAGAAACACGGCATTCTAATGGGTATACGAGATGAGGAACTTACCCAGAAGCTCATTGAAATGGACCGCTCAGCGACGTTGCTGGATGTTTTGGAGAAATGCAGGTCTCATGAATCGTCAAAGACTGCATCATCTGCTTTGAAGGACACAGTTTCTTCACGTGCTGTTTCCCAATATAAAATAGAGAAAAAGGCTGCCCTGAAGCAGAAGTCCAAGATGAGGCCTGGCTCACCTCTGCCGATGGCTATGTGTTGTTGCAGGACCACGGTGCTGGAAGATACAAGATGGTGCAATGTGGTTCCCGATTCTTGACAGATACAGAAACGCGGTATGCAACCGTC
>NC_061827.1:8665734-8670734 GCF_019202785.1 Penaeus chinensis | reverse complement strand
GATCTCATAAAAGCCAGCCATCATAACGGGGGATACAAGCCTCCGGGCTCGTACAGTGGTAACGTGTCGGCCTCTCATCCGAGGGGTCGGCAGTTCGTGCCCCGCCCAGGCGCGAGAAGTTGCAATTGTCGCCTGGAGGTTACTGCTGTGGCTGGGCACCACGGCGGGTAAGGACTAAGCCGAGTCAGCACCAGCTGACACACGTTAGCGAGTCGACACTAGTCGACACAGGCCGGGCTCCCCTCATTGACATAGTCCGGGCGAAACTCAGCTTCGCATATCGGACTTATCCTTGCGGGGGATACACAAGCAGCATGGTATGCTCTCGGCCTCCTGTTTTCTTTCCCCATAGTAACAATTACACGTAGTTCAAGCACATTGATCTTGCCTCTCGTTCCTTCTGCTGGGAGACGCTCACTATACAACCCTGGTGCTGCCCTCGTACCTCGTTCCTTCTTTCTTTCTACCTTCTCCAGCGATCTTATTTCCTCTATTCTTTATCGATACGTACAAACTCCCTGCATAACGTAGAAAAAGGTATGAAAGAGTGAGAATATCTTTACAATACAAGAGATATTTTACCGGTTTCGATTATATCTTTGTCAGAACTACGAAGATATAATCGAAACCGGTCAAATGCATCTCTTATATTGTGAAGATATTCATCCTCATTCATACCTTTTCCACTCTTGTTGCAATGGATATGATTCATTTTCCTCCCTGTGTGTCAATCATTTTTTTTCTTCTTGTAGTGTTCAGTATTCGCCATGATCGTCTTTTTTTCCTGTCAACATATGATGCAGTAGGAAGCTCCCAACTCACAATGATAGTCACTATACAGACGCATATTTTCACTGCTTCACATCCCTCAGGACAAAAAGCTAAACGTACAGCTGGACGTCTTTGGATGTTCCATATACATGACTCAGCTTGGTGAGAATTGAGATACAATAACGTGGGAAGGAATGACAGAAGATGACACACACCATCAACCAAGTTCACTTTACTTTTTGTCGGGGAGAATCTTTCATAAGTGTGAGTGGAGATTACCTGTCGTTCTAGTGTCTGCATCAAAGCAAACGAAGCTTTACGTTATAAACATCATCTTGTAAAGATAGAGTGATGGACGATTTAACAGTGTAAAGTTCAAAGCATTACATGCTATACTAACAGCATTTTGGAGAATACACATATCAGATCCTTAGTAGTTCAAAAAATAATTATTCCTGTCAATTCTTTGATATTATATATCGAGTCTTGGGTCTTCCTCTCTCTCTTTTTTTCTTTTTTTTTTTTTTCTTTTTTTTTACAATAAACCATGCCCATCATTAGATATTTACCCAACTTCCTGCTACTTGACCAACGTACTTCAATTTATGTCTGTCGATGGTGTTTAATATTCTCTCATGAATATATGCCTACATTTTCTCTAGTGCTATTTGTCCTGTGATTGGTCCAGCTAAACAAGTAAACGTCTACAGCACCATAATTCTAAAGTTTCATTTTTTTTCTATCATTCTTCTTCATTACCCAACACTCTGATCCGTAATTGGCAATGGGAACCACCATTTATTGGAAAACTGTTTTTTTTTTTCTCCTTTTTAATTACATAAATTTGTCTTTCCAGATGTTCGTTAATGAGGCAACAGCATTTCTGGCGATGGTAATTCTCCTTATTTCTATTGAATCTCTATAGTTGTTACTTCATTACTATGCTGATTATGCTGTGCCTGATAGTTTCTTTCTACTTACATTAATTTGGTTTTGCACACATTTAAGTGTAATACTACTTCATCACTTTTCTTGACTACTGAATTGATTAAAGCAAAACAATATAATTTGCATAGCTTAGGTTTAACACATTTCTGTTTCCTATTTTGAAGGTACTTTCAAAGTTCTCTGTTGCTTCTTTTACATTTTTCTCTGCATATATATTGAATAAATGCAGTGAAAGAATACAACCTTGCCTAACTCGACCTATCTTGAACATCAGCCGGACTGCTGCTTTCTGGTAACCGTAATTTTTTAAAATCAAGTTGATATGTAGTGGAAAACCCATTTAGGACATGTTATTCAAGAGGATGTCATAATTAAATGTGTCAAAAGCTTTTTTGTAATCGATAAAAGTATAGATTCTTATTTGGTTCTTATTTGTGTTTCTTAGTGATCATCTTTAGATCTCTTTGAATTATCTGATCTTGATTTCATACTCCCAACAATGATTTGCAGGATTTCGCTAGTGACTTATTGAGCAATTGTTCTGTTGTTACAGCATTCTAATGTGTTTATGTTGTCTATGTTCTAGGTAAGGGAATAAAGATTGATGTAACCCAGTCCTAGGGCCATTCATTCTGCTTCCATATTGCAGTACGATTAAGAAAAAAGTCAATAACAACACTTCCATCACCCCTTTTTACCATTTCGGCAGGAATGTCATCAAAGCTTTTTTCATCTTTTAACTTTTGAATTGCTTTCTGCACTTCAGCGTACACCGGTGGTAGTTATTTGCTTTCAATGCTCGAATAGTTGGAACATGGATTTAGAAGGATATTTTTATTTTTCTTGCATGTACTTCACATTATTTTCATTATTTTGACCTCACTTGGGATAAATATGTATAGATGTGTGTGTGTGTGTGTGTGTGTGTGTGCGCGCGTGCACATACAATATACATATAAATATCTGCAGTATATTTCGATATACAAGTCGATCCGGCGCGTAGGTCGCCCCTAAAATTCTGATGTATAATTCAGCTATTGGCCTATATTCGCTGGACAAGACTAAGCCAAAACTAAGCAGCTCGAGCCCTACTATAGTACTTCTGTACCTTATAAACAAATAAATCCAAGTCGCTTTCCTTCGAAAAAGTTCGTCGCAAAGGAGTCCTAACGAAAAGTAAACTAGCCTATCCTAATCTTAACCTACCCTGTGAGTTACATCAGTGATTAAGTCTACGTTAAACAGACTTAGCATACATGAGTTTCAGTAGAAAATATGTGTAGTGTTATGAGTCATAGGAAGTGGTGTACAATGAGTGATGGACAGGCATTTTCACTTGTTTACCCCACATTGGTTAAGGTTCACATTTTATAAGCAGTCATATCTCTTAAATTAACGATAATTGTTTTGTTTACGTATATGTTAGATGAACAAGCAGTAGTGGTCATAGTACTGGTTTCCAGCATTGCTAGCTAGCTTTTGTGCATGGACTGTGTTTACAAAGGATGAGAAGGCGAAAGCAGCCACAAGGCCTTAACTGTTGTCTGAGGTTAATTGGGTCCACCATGGGCCTCCCCCCTCTCACATTTTACTCAGACCCTTTGTGCGAGGAGGTTTGTTATTGAGCTGAGATTACAGGTTTAGGAAAAGGATCTGAGAAGGTTAACAAATTACACACTAAGTGTATGGTTCCGGCAACTGTCACTCTAGACTGGAAAAGGAATCTTCATGACATTTGAAGGGTGCGAGGAATTTTTATTGGATTTTATACATCACCCTCGCCATATGTAGAGAAAGGTATGAATGAGAATAACTTCACCGCGCAAGGGATATATCTGCTACGTTTCAAATACATTTTCATCAGAGATATAGTGTTAAAGAGATCTCTGACCTGTGGAAATATTCTCTTCCATATCGTTTTGTACATTTGTCGTATTGAACACAGAGGTGCGAGTGAGTAGTTAACGTTGACACTACGTACGTATATTTGGAACCTAAGCATTAGAGTTTGTGTACTGTTGGGCCAAGAGAGATAACTTTGAGCTTCCATTACGTTATCTAGAAAATAAAGGGTATCTCTAACCTCAAAGGGATTTCCTGGTAAACAACATTTCACCGTGAGCAATTTGGAATTAGAATACAAAGTCTTATATCGTTTTTATCGTTCATGCTCGGTAAATTCTACCTGATTAGGAAATGCATACAGTATAGCAGCTTTGAGTGGAAGGGTAATCATATCAGTGACGTGCCATGATGTAAAACGTAGTTTAAAAAATCACCTTCACATACTATATGCTACACGTACAGATACATTCATAGACACACTCAAATGTCTCTGCGTGTCTAGATTAACATAATTGGTCTACTATATATAGATAACCACATAAATATATACTTCCTAGTATTGTATATTTAACTCACATTTATATCTACTTAAGTAGCACGTTGCCTGTAATACAATTATCATGACTGAACACTATTAACAATTATCCTTTTTCACATTGTGTTTGTACACTGCCTTTATGCTCTTTCTCAGTGGATCCCATTAATTATGAGAGAGAGAGAGAGAGAGAGAGAGAGAGAGAGGGAGAGAGAGAGAGAGAGAGAGAGAGAGAGAGAGAGAGAGAGAGAGAGAGAGAGAGAGAGAGAGAGAGAGAGAGAGAGAGAGAGAGAGAGAGGCGGAAAGGATGCCGCTGTAGAACATCTATGAATATGAGAGTGTTGCTCCTTGTCCACACTATAGATGCCATCCTGGAGAGCGTAGCGCGCGACACGTCCTTGCGTGACGATGGTCACTACCCCCTACATAGAGGTGGGGCGGTTGTGAGGCGCGCGGCGGGTTGAAAGAATCCGCCTAATACATTGCAATCAACACCACCACTAACATAATATACATATATATATATATATATATATATATATATATCTTCCTCCGAGTTCCTGGAGGAGGATATGCTACACGTCAATGATACCTTCCAACGCCTCCGTTACCCTCGCGCCTTGTTCGCCCACCTCCGACCCAAGACTGAAAAGATCATGACCAGATCGAGAGGGGACGCCACGCAGAACAAGACACAGAATATCACACACTCGCAGCTGACAGAACACCTGGAGGCCATGTTGGGCCGCACAATGAAGATGGCTACCACTTCGGTGCACCTGGTATGCTTAGCCAGGTGCACATCATACCTTGCGGTGGCTGCGATAAAGTATACATAGGTGAGACAGGACGAGGCCTCAACCAACACCGAATCGACCAACACCGCAGCGCCCTCCGACGA
>NC_061827.1:8610734-8633234 GCF_019202785.1 Penaeus chinensis | reverse complement strand
TGAAGCTTTTTCTAAACAATGTAAAAGGTACAAGTTTGAAAAAGAAGTATTGGTAATAAGGAGCAAGGAGGAAGTTAGTTTTGCACAGCCGGGTAAGTCCTTTACCTCAGTTCTAGCCCATCCTCCTTCCTGCCATCCCTTATCCTCCAATACTTCTAACACCACACACTCTGCCACTACCTTTTAACCTCAGTCCCCAAATGCTGAAAATGCCTCTGGTGAGTTGTTGCACCAGAAATGGAGTAGGAGTGAAGGGTCTATTGAGGAGACTCCTCTTCCTAAAGTAGGGTGTTTGGAGCCATCAGTTAAAGCTCCAGAGGCCTCAGCGGTGAAGCTGGAGCTTCAACTGCCACCACATCCACAGGGGCCTCTGCTGCTTGGCAGAATCCCCCTAAAGTAAGGGCTCAGGTGCGCCCTCTGCACGGGCCGAGGAATCCTGAGCCTGCTCAAAAGACTCCTCAGAGAGTCGGGTCTTTGGAGCCACCAGGCAGGGCTCCTGAGGCCATCACATCCATAGGGGCGTCCACTGCTAGACAGAATGCTCCTGAACCGAAGGCTCAGGTCCATCCTTTGCCCAAGCAAAGAAATTCTGAGCTTGCCTAAAGGAAGCCTATGGAAACTAGTTCCACAGTTAAACAACCCATCAAAAGGTACTCCCAAGATGCTGGAAAGGGACACCCTAAAGATGTGGGGTGAGCCTTAACCACAGGTGCTGCCAAAAACCTTATGAAGTAGTTTGTCAACCTGAAGAACTGGATACCCTAATCCAATGGAATTGTCAGGGAATTCATGCAAAATGGGAAGAACTGCAACCTCTGATAGCTTCATGTAATCCAGTTTGTGTATGCTTACAAGAGATTATGATCAGGGAAAATCGTGAAGGCTGTGAGAATAGGCTTTACACGACTTTACACTGTTGCATCCATCTACCTCTCTCCACATAATCTCAACATAGATGATTTGGAAGATTTACTTGGGCAGTTGCCTCATCCATTTCTACTCTTGGGAGACTTCAATGGTCGGCATCACCTCTGGGGAGACACTTTGTGCAACCCTTGAGGAAGGGCCTTGGAGTCCTTGTTCTCAAGAGTAGATGCAGTTTTAATGAACAGTGACGCACCCACACATTTCCAAATTCAAACTGGGACATTCTCAAATATTGACCTGTCAATTGGTTCACCTGATTCACAATTGAATTTCACTTGGCAGGTCATGGAAGACTTACATGGAAGTGACCACTATCCAATACTTATGGAGAAAGTGAATGGTATTCCAGCCAATGGAGTGCAGAGATGGCGACTTGAACATGCAGACTGGAATCTTTTTAGATCAACTGCAGTATTGCAAGGATCTGTGAATGATTTCCAGTGTGTTCAAGATGCTGTTAATCACTTCATATCACAAATTCACCTTACAGCGGAATCATCAATTCCCAGAAGAAGCGGGCAGTACCATACCTCTGGTACTATGGTGGTCTGATGAATGCCAACAAGCTGTCAGAGCAAGAAAAACTACATTACGGCAGTTGAAACGACGCCCAAGCAATGTAACTTTGATCCAGTTAAAAAAAAAAAAAACCCGGGTAAAGGCCAGGCGAGTGCTAAAGGAGGCTAGGCGGACATCGTGGAGGCAGTATGTCTCCTTAATTAACTCTGGGACCCCCTTAGCATGGGTATGGGACAAGGTGCGTAAGATCGCTGGAAAGAGCACATCCATATCACCACCTGCTTTGAAAATAGATGGTATAATCCTGACAGACAAAATAGATGTTGCAAATGAGCTGGCAAAATCCAGGGCAGAGATCTCTGGAGCATCTTACACTGCCCGATTCTCCACTCTTCGGGCTGAACAGGAACGACACACAGTGTCGTTTTTCAGTAGCACTGCAGCAGAACTTCAATACAACTTGCCATTTTTGAGCAAGGAGATGGACTCTGCTTTGCAGCTCTGCCGTAAGACTGCCCCTAGACTGCCCCAGGAAATGACGATATTCCATACCAAATGATATCTCACATTCTGGAGACCTCCCAAACGTTCCTGTTGGATCTATTCAATAGGATTTATAGGGAGGGCACAGTGCCATCCACATGGAAAGAAGCTATAATCATCCCTGTCCCTAAACCTGGCAAGGATGCTTCTATACCAGGGAATTATAGACCAATTTCTCTCACCAGCTGCATCTGCAAGTTGATGGAGAAAATGGTAAACTTCAGGTTGACATGGCTGCTAGAAGAGGAAAACGTGCTGACCCCATATCAATATGGGTTTAGAAAACTGAGATCGACCACAGATGCACTTGTAAGAATGGAAACTGCAATACAGAATTCCTTCACACAGCGACGTCATATGTCCCCCAGGTAGACTGCTGCGCCCTCCGCTTCGGAACCTCGGATTCACGAATCATCATGCTCAGCGCACAATACGCACACTACTTTCGAACTCATTTTTAAAGGTCACTTTGGTACGCAGAGACCGTAAATTTGGAAGATTGTAATAATTGTCATCCCTGTTCGAATATATGACATCTCTCATGGTCGAATATTTTCGAAAAATAAAGCTACCTGACAAACAAGAGAGAGAGAGAGAGAGAAAGAGAAAGAGAAATACAAAAAATAGAGACAGAGAAAGAGGAAGAGAAAGAGAGAGATAAAGAAAGAGAAAGAGAAAAATGGAGAGAAGGAGAGCGGGAGAGAGAGTGAGTTAGGTTCAGAAGCCACAGTCATAGTGAACATCCTTAGAAATTACAATAAAATTATTTCCAACTAATAATAACCCATTCTGACGGGCTAATATCCCGTCACCCGTGGTAATAGTTGTAAATTGGTCATTTTTTTTCTGACGGTGTAAAAGCGTTCAACGTTGTTTTTTTTATGTGGATAACCATTGTGATGAAAATGGTCATGAGGATAATAACATATATGATGACGTCTGAATAAGACGCTAATTGAATCAGTCTGATTTTATTATCTCATTTGACGACACGAAACAAATAATAGTAATGACTTTTTCAAGAATTGTAAGGAAAATGCGATTTGGTAAGGGGGAATGATGAATATATTTATCCCAATAACTATAAGGTATATATAATTATTTGGAGGTGCCGGGGATTGAACCCGGGTCTTCTCACATGCGAAGCGAGCACTCTACCTCTGAGTTACACCCCCACTTTGTAATGGTGGTGTGATTACGTGTTAATCATTATCTTACCATTTTACACACTATGTAATAGTATAAAATTATGTTTAATACGTAAAAACAGCCATTTTCAGAAATGAGCAATTTCATGACACATTGTTTACTTTACATTGAGGGTTAATGGCAACATTAATGAATAGCTTATTACAGGGAATAAAAATTAGGGTATTGTAAATAGTATCTTACTAGAAATACACAGGTCTTTTCTTTCACCTTTAAGTCTTTATCTCGTATTGTTTCTTTCAAGTTTTCTTTTATTTATCTTCATCACTTATCCAGATATCGATTGATACCAACACATTTATCTGCGTATCAGCAAAAGAAAGTTAAAGTTTTCTATGTGTATATTGTAAAAGGATTGATTGGTGGTTTTGGTACGGAAAAAGTAACTAAAAATCACCGAATATTTCTTTGCAAGGAAATTCTTAGTCACTCGCTTTTCAGTTCCCCGGGAAAGCAGAACATTACAAAACACACAAAGGAAATTATTATTCGTTATAAAGGCCGAATAAAAAGCGTAAAATTAGAAAATATGCTTAAAGGTATATTTGAACAGACACGTACATAGATGCAAATTCTACAAATCCCGTACACAACTATAGACGTAAATTACAAACAGGCACAGCGGTATCTGCGTGTATTTCTGAATAAAGCATGCGCGCACATAAAACCTCTTAGTGCATATTTTTCTTTAAAACTGAAGATGGGAAATATATTGTCATCCCTGTTCGAAAATATGACATCTCTCATGGTTGAATATTTCCGAAAAATATAACTACCTGACAAACAAGAGAAAGATAGAGAGAAAGAGAGATAGAAAGAGAAAAATGATGAGAGACACACACACACAGAGAGAGTGAGAGAATGGGAGAAAAAGAGGGAGAGGGAGAGGGAGAGAAAGAGAGATAGAAAGAGAGTGAGTGAGTGAGTGAGTGAGTGAGTGAGTGAGTGAGTGAGTGAGTGAGTGAGTGAGTGAGTGAGTGAGTGAGTGAGTGAGTTCTCATGAGCATCCTTAGAAATTACAATAAAATTATTACCAACTAATAAACCATTCCGATGGGCTAATATCCCTCTGTCACCCGTTTTTTTTTTTCTGACGGTGTAAAAGCGTATAATGTTGATTTCTTTTATGTGGATAATAATGGTGATATAAATAGTCATGAGGATAATAATGACAGATATGATGATAATGACTATTATTCTTACTGTAACGGCTGAAAAGGACGTTAATTGAGTCAATCTGATTTTCTCTTCCATTGTTCCATACACTCTCATTTACCTTCGCTTTATTTCTTTCTCCATCGTTCATTCTCTTTCCTTCCCTCTCCCTGCATGTCTAGCACAGCAGGGGCCAAATCCCCTAAGTCAGATTTCGAGCGCCCCTACGCACAATGCAAATTCCTTCGTTCTTTCTCCGCCCACGCTATCTTCCTTTTCCATTCTTTTTCTTTCTCTCTTTCTGTCCGTGTCTCCTAGGTCACATCTCTAGCACTCGCCCCTCCCCCTAAAAAAAAAAAAAAGAAAAAAAAAAAAGGAAATTCAAAATATATTTACAAACCATAGACAAATATGTTTCTTACAAATAGACCATAGCCCTGTCAGTGAGTTTATATAATGATATGGGAATGTATGCTTAAATTACAGTACCTACGTCATCCTGAGAAAGAGAAATCGTAAATATAATGCGCTAATGTGTGGTGGAATCAGATTCTACTCTGAAACGAGTAATAATCCCTAAAGGGTTGTAAATATAAAAGTCTATAAAGGACTGTAATACTAAACTCTTGAGTTGATCATTTTACTTTATATAATATTTTAACCAAAAGTTAAACATAATATCTTTAACAAATAGAAAAGCTAGTTATTGAAGCCAATGTCAGTGCAACGGATTTAGTCGGTGCAGGGAGATCAGCCGCTTAGCTTGTCTAGAGGAAAGTTTGTTTCCTTACTTCGATAGAAGATAGGGAATATACTGAAGACTCTGAACTAAGTACGATGTCGAAAGGCAATAAAACACTCGTTTTTTTCTATGCGACAGGGTAACTTTATCTTTGTAAAATATTAATGTTTTTTTGGACTCTGGAACTAATATTTTCCTTCCGCGAAGTCACACTTCTGCCCCCACCCCCACCCCACTTTCCCCATTACTCTCAACCGTCCCCTTACTTTTCAAGCCCTCCCCCCTCCGCCCAGTTTGTCCTCATCGACCCCTTGAATCTTCCCAGGAAGAGATACCTCGACTTTGAGAAACACTGGTCTAGCTCGAATTATCTTTTAAGGCCGAGATCACTTCACAGGAGATTTCCATTAAAACTACTTGGTGCATCAGATTCACTTATTGATAAGAATTATCAAAGGATGTCAATGGCGATAGAAATACAGAAATAAAGAAAATTAAGTTATCTTTAACACCAAGAAAGGGAATATTAAATGTAACCATAATCATTAACCCAATGTGCGCGGGTGGCTTAGTCACCAAGGAGTCAGCTATTAGTTTTATTTATCTAATGTTTACCCTTTTCCTTTTTTTTTTTTACTTCACTTCTATTTTTTTTTATTTCATTTGATGTTATTAATATTTTCATAACAAGTTTATAATCATAATATCAATTAAAATTATTACAATGTCAATATTAGTCAAGGAATGGGGAAATCAGGATCGGTCACTATGGCCAACTGATAGACTCCTTGCTGCTGAGTACATGTGGAGCCATCTGTATGTAAGAAAACTCACTAAAATCTAAAGGGGACAGTAAATAAGCCCGCTGACATTGGGTTAAAAAAAAAAAAAAAAAAAAAAAAAAAAAAAAAAAAAAAACAGGGGTTATTTCGACTTTATTTTGTTCACACATTTTTATCAGGTATCTTTATTCATTTATATATTACAGTCATTATTCATCCATCAATCCATCTATCTACATATCAATAATATATTCTTCTAAATATAGAAAACAGGATTTAACTGCGAACACGACCTAACGAGAGAGCAAAGTTTTAAAAGGATTTTTGCATTGGCGAACAGGGCGTGATGCAATAAAACGCGTCAATGTGATTAACAAAGCGAACCAAGAATTTGAGTGTCGAGGACGAAAGAACTAATAGAAATAGAAGAGGCATATCAATCAGGTAAATTAGAAATTAGCAGAAGAAATAGGAACTTCAATTTAGAATTGGACTGGCGAAACATGGAGTCTGGTTTAGCATGGGAAAATTCAAAGAAAAAGGCCACCGAGTTTCTTTTGAATCGGAAAATCAGAACGAGAAGGTTTAAACGGAATATTCCACAGGCACACGCACACGTTCATACATACGGGGAAACATAGGGAAGTATTATATTTATACTTATCAACATTAAACCAACCTTCAAAAACACGCCCACACATATAACATGACTCACACGTACACAATCACAAACCAAGTATTTTCTCTCTCTCTCTCTCTCTCTCTCTCTCTCTCTCTCTCTCTCTCTCTCTCTCTCTCTCTCTCTCTCTCTCTCTCTCTCTCTCTCTCTCTCCCCCCCACATACACACACATACTGCTTACTTTACTTCCTTACTATAATTGTTAGACACTCGTATATAGTTTGAAGGAAATAATTTTCAAGATGACGATGAAATATATAATATATAATGATAAACGTAACTGAAAATAACCTCAATGTACTTGGAGGTGCCGGGGATTGAACCCGGGTCTTCTCACATGCGAAGCGAGCACTCTACCTCTGAGTTACACCCCCATATTACTCTGCGTATGCAAACACTCACAAAAAGTGATGAATAGGCGAACACCATCAGTACAGATTGGCTAGCTGTTCTACGCCGCACACTGGATAAGGAATGAAAGAGTGACAATGACAGGACTACGCATGACAAAGACTTCTATGACAATAATAGTAATAATAGTATTAGTAATAATATTAATTATAATAATTGTAATGATAACAGCATTAATAAAATAGTAATAATATCAACAATAAATAATGATAATAGTAATAACTAAGTTATTTATATTATTAATCAAGCAAATTAGTTCCTTGACTGTAGGTATATTCGAAGTAAGAAAATAAAAGTCAATATCTCAAACAAAAATCAACTGTTACTTTGCACATCTCCTTGGCCACATCCCCACAAAACAAAAACAAAACAAAATACAATACAAATTCCAAACATATTTTCAAATTATAGACAAGCATATGTTTATCACATGATATGACCTTGTCTGTAAGTTTCTTTACAGATATGGAAATGTATGCTTATAGTCCAATACATACATCACCCTGAAAAAGAGTAGTGGTACATATGTGATAATGTACAACAAAACTGGACTCTCACGTAGGTACTAATCACTTCAGGGCTTCAGTAATACTAAATTCCTATTTGGTACTTTAACTATAGTTTTTTATAGTCCACCCCCATTTTTATTATCTTTCAGAAGCAGAAAATCTACAGTTAGTGGAGCTAATGTTGTTCCTTTCAAAGATGAAGTAAAGAGTACTTGTAACTGCAATCATATGTCAGTGTGAGGGATGTGGTCGGTGCAAGATCAGCATCTGTGGGGAAGGGAGCAAGTTTCCGTTTGTTTCCTAACTCTAATAGAAGATGGGTGGATATTTTGATGTCTCATTATTGGTAAACCCTTAGTGTTTCCTTAGTGTCAGTGACGTCAGTCTTGTATCTACTTTAGTGAAGATAAGCTGTCGCCTCCCATCCCCCCCCCCCCCCTCACCCGCTATTCCTTACCATCCCCTTCCATGTCCACCCCTCTCCCCTTCCGCCCAGTTTGTCCTCACCGACCCCTTGAATTTTCTAAGGTTTCCGAGGGAGCGGTGACGTCGACTTTGAGAAACACTGTTTTAACGCGAACCGATCTTTTGGAATAGCATATCCGATGAGATATCAGTCGATTCCGCGTCAGACATAATAGCAGCGTCGGCTAATCACCGGGTGTGATCTCATCAAGCGTCCCTTGTATTTGTAGAGTTCAAAGTTAGCTTTATGGCCGAGATCACTTCACAGGCGATTTACTACATGGTTCATCAATTCATTTTTAAGTAAAATGATTTAATGCCAACAGAGATACAAATAATGAAATAAAAAAAAGTCCATTATCTTTAATACCAAGAAATTTCGCCTTTATGTTTTTTTGTTTTTTATTTCATATCATTATTCCATTATATTATATTCATCATTCATCCATTCACTCGCTTCCTGTCATCAATACATCTACCTATATATCAATCATATATATATTCTTTTTATTACGGAAAATTACACCGAATTTTCTGAATCTGATATTCAGAACGGATAGGTTTAAAGCACCTGGAACGGAATATTCCACAGACACACATACACGTTCATCTTTTTCATACGTATGGAGGAACATTGGGAAATAGTACATAATTATGGTGTATACAGTATATTACTTAACATTAAACCATGACTTCACAAACACGTACAAATATATAACATGACACGCGTACACAATCACATAAATAAGATGACAATGAAAATCTATTCTTTATTGCGAAGATAAGTGAAAAGAGCTTCAAAATACTTGGAGGTGCCGGGGATTGAACCCGGGTCTTCTCACATGCGAAGCGAGCACTCTACCTCTGAGTTACACCCCCATATTACTCCACGTATGCAAACACTTACAAAAACTAATGAATAAGTGAACACCAATACATTTCTACACTTTGCAAATCATACACTCGATAAGGAATGAAAGAGTGACAACTGCCTAAGACTACTAATAGTGATAATAGCTATTATAATAGTTAAAATAATAATAATGATAATAAATAATAGTAATGATAATATTAAAGATAACAGTAAGCCATTTATATTATTAATGAATGAAATTAGCCCCTTACCTGTAGGTATAACCGAAGTAAGAAAATAAAAGTCAAATTAATCGTTACTTTGCATTATGCACTTAAATTTTATGTTATGGTTAAATCTGCCCACATATGTCCAATACATCCATCATTCCTGAGAAAGAGTAGTGGTAAATATAATGTAATATGTGGGATAAAATTCGACTCTCATATAGTTAACTCTCATAAAGGTAACTTTAGGGCTGCCGATATAGAAGTCTATGACGGACTGTAATACTAAAGTCTTTAATTGGTAATGTTGCTGGATTTTTTTTGTCATTGTTTTCCCTACAAATGATTTTTTTTATCTTTTCCGGACAGAAAAGCTACAGTTATATCAGATAATGGCGTCCCTTGCGAAGCTGAAGTTCTGGAAGTATCGAAATATAACAAGGAAAAAGTACATGTACCTGCAACCCAATATCAATGAGATGGATGTGGTCGGTGCAAGAACAGACGCTCTGCATCAGTGTGGAAGGTTTCCGTTTGTTCCCTTACTTTGATAGAAGATAGCGACTGCACTGAAGCCTCTCAAACTAGGTACGATGATATAAAGGCAATAAAATACCGTTTTGCTTTCCTGTATGCGGCAGGATACCTTGACGTTGACTTCATTATTGGTAAACCGTTAGTGTTTCTTAGGTGTCAGAGACTTCAACCTTGCATCTACTTTGGTGAAGAAGACCCGCTATCGCCTCCCATTTCCCCCCTCACCCGCTATTCCATACCATCCCCTTCCCTCTCAACCCCTCTCCCCTTCCGCCCAGTTTGCCCTCATCGACCCTTTGAATCTTCCTAAGTTCCCCAGGGAGAGGTACCGTCGACTCGGAGAACCTCTGGTGTAGCGTAAACCGATCTGGTGGAATAGCATATCCGATGAAATATCAGTCGATTCAGCGTCAGACACAATACCAGCGTTGGCTAATCACCGAGTGTGATGTCATCAAACGTCCCTTAGTTTTATGGCCGAGATTACTTCATAGGCGATTTGCTACTTAATTCACCAGTTTTTTTGTTTGTTTTTTTATGAAAATTAAATGGAGATGCAAATAATGAAGTAGTAGTAAAATAGGCCATAATCTTTAACGCCGTGAAATGGAATAGTAAATCTAAAAATAAACGGCTTTAGTGACATGCATTCATATTTATATTGTTCGCATATATTTATATATTTATATATTTATATACATCATTTATTCACCCACCCAGTTCCTGTCATCAACCCCTCGATTATAGATACACTTTTTACTACGGAAAACAGAAATTAACCGCAAACACGACCTAACGAGAGAGAGCAAGGATTTAGAAGGATTTTTACATTGGCGAACATGCCTGTTCGAATAAAACACATCAATGTGATTAACAAAGCGAACCAAGAATTTGAACTTCAACTTATAGAATCCTTATTGAATTTGTGAAACGAAGAGAGACGGGTTTAGTATGGGAAAATTCAATAGAAATATGACACCGAATTTCTTCTGAATCAGAAAGGTTCAACGTACCCGGAAACGAAATATCCCACAGACACGGACATGTCCATCTTTTTCGTGTATCTGGGGAAACATTGATGAATAGTAGATGTGTATTTATATTGTATATAGTGTACATGCTTTCATAAACACCTATAAATATACATATACCATGGCTTATACAAAATCACAAATTCACTTTTTTTTTTCTTATCTATCACGCTCACGCACATATGCTTACTACTTACTTACCTATTTACTCCCTGTTTTTATTAGTCACTCGTTCACATAAATGCATGGTTGTGCACTTGCGAAAAACAAACTTATGAACTTCCTGACTCATCATTTCTCGTTTTAGAAATGAAGAGAATGTATTCCAGTCATGACAGGAGAGTAGTTAGCATTAATGATAGCCGTAGAAACTGCAATTAGATTAACCTTGTTGTAATACATCCTGTAATGGCTATTTTCCCTTAAAGAACAAGGTACTTTTTTTTTCTCTCGTTTTGCATTTTGATTTCTCAAAGTGAATTTTGTGGAGATAATGATGGCGATGCAAATTATAATGAAAAGTTTTTTTTTTTTTTTTTTTTTTTTTTTAAACATGATAATGGCATATATTTCATTACAAAAGTAAGAAAAAAAGAGCATCAAAATTCTTGGCGGTGCCGGAGATTGAACCCGGGTCTTTACACATACAAAGCGAGCAGTTTACCTCCGAGTTAGATCCCCACCGAACAGGCCACCCCCAATATTAAAAGTAACAATGAAAATAATAATAGTGATAAAACAGTAAATATATTTCATTAATCAGGGAAACTATTCCCATTGGCTGTAAGTATAGCCGAATTTGGAAAATACAAGCCTATCTTAATCATTCATTAATCGTTACTTCGCATTATGTACTTTCATAAGGCCCAATATCTCCAAGGGCACCCCCTCCCCCCCCCCCAAAAAAAAAAAGAAAATAAGAAAAAAGAAACTTATTTACAAACCTTAGACAAACACCTGTTTATCACAAATACAATATAGCCTATAGTGATGTGGAAATGCATCCTTAATGTACAATAGAACAAGAGGTAATTACATATTTTGATTCAGCACCGTTATTCATTTAGATATTTACATTCATCTATTCACTTATTTTCTGGCATCAGCTCATCAATCTACATATCAATTATATAGTTTTATTACGGAAAACAGAAAATAACCGCAAGCACACCCTATCGGGGGGATTTAAAAGGATTTTTTCAATGGCGATCAGGCCTGTTGGAATAAAACGTGTCAATATGATTACCAAATCCTAGAATTTCAATGTGAAAGGCGAAAGAACTAATAGCAATAGAAAAGGCATATCAATCAAGTAAATTAGAAATTGGAAGAGGTAATAGGAACGTTAGTTTAGAAATTCCTTATTGGATTCGGGACATGAATAGAGGGTTAAGGGTTAAGCATGAGAAAATTCACCGAAAAATGACACCGAATTTCTTCTGAATCGGAAATTCGGAACGGGAAGGTTTAAAGCACCCGGAACGGAATATTCCGCAAGCACATACACGTTCACCTTGTTCATACGTATGGAGAAACATCCGTATATTTATAATTAAGGTGTATATAATGTTTATTACTAACATTAAACCATGGCTCTGTCAGACACACATACTACTTACTTTACTTCCATCCTGTTTTTATTAGTTAACAAAACGTGTATGTTCGTGCATTTCTCCATAAGAATGCGTAAACTTCCCAATGCATTTCCTAACATTTATGATTTCTCGTCCTAAAAATGCTAGCCTTAATGAGAGCTGTAGAAACCGTAATTAGCATATTACTTTTTTAGTAATTTGTCTCTGTAAGGCCTATTTCCCTTGTCGCTTACACCAATGTCATTAATCGTCATGTCAAGTAGAGTTGATCTTTCTGAGCATATTTTTTCCTATTTTGCATTTTGACCTTGCCAAAGCGACGAATGATCATAAGAACTGTGTGGGGATAATGATGGTGATGCGAATTATTATGAGGGAAAAAATGTTTAAGATGGCAATTAATTTTTTTTTTTTTTTTTTTTTTTATTACAAAGGTAAGTGAAAAGAGCTTCAAAATACTTGGAGGTGCCGGGGATTGAACCCGGGGCTTCTCACATGCGAAGCGAGCACTCTACTTCTGAGTTACACCCCCATATTACTTCCGTGATGGATCATTGAAAACCATCTATATCAGTTGAATAGCTCTTCTACACTTTGCAAACCATACACTTGAGAATGACAAAGACTTTAAAAAAAATAATAATAATAGTGATAACGATATTAGTAATACTAATAAGAGTAATAGTAATTATAAAGATAATAATAGTGATTATAATAATAATAATAGTAATTATACTAATAACAGTACTAATGATAAATAATAATAATAATAATAATAATAATAATAATAATAATAATAATAATAATAATAATAATAATAATAATAATAATAATAATAATAATAGTAATAGTAATAATAATAATAATAAAAATAATAATAATAAAATAATTAATATAAAAAATACTATTGATAATAAGGATTATAATAGTGCGTCATATTATTAATCAAGCAATTTAGTCCCTTATAACTTATACCTTAACATTTTAACTTCCCCCATATTCCCCAAAGGCTCAGCATCAGTGTGGAAAGGAGTGAGTATGTTTCCGTTTATTCCATTAATTTGATAGAAGATAGCGACTATATTAAGGCCTCTATTAGTATGATGGTAGGGAAAAAAATGTTCTTACTGCGGTAGGATACCTTGATACTGATTCCATTAGTGGTAAACAAACCATTAGTGTTTCTTAGGTGTCAGAGACTTCAATCTATCTCAAAACCTCTCCCCTTCCACCCAGTTTGTCCTCATCTACCCCTTGAATTTTCTCCAGGGAGCGGTAACGTCGACTTTGGGACATAGCATCAGTCTGGAAGGGAGCGAGTGAGTTTTCGTCCGTTCCCTTACTTTGGTAGAAGATAACGCCTCTCAACTCAAGTCTCTCAAACTAAGTACGATGATAGGAAAGCAATAAAATATTGTTTTGCTTTACTATATGCGACAGGATACCTTGCCCTTGATTTCATTACTGGTATACCATTAATGTTCCTTAGGTGTCAGACTTCAATCTTGCATCTACCTCTCACCCACTATTCCCTACCATCCCCTTCCACCTCAACCTCTCTCATTTCGCTAGCTTTGTCCTCATCGACCCCTTGAATCTTCCAAAGTTCCCCAGGGAGAGGTAAAGTCGACTCTGGGATACACTGGTGTAGGTGAACCGATCTGTTGGACTAGCATATCCAATGAAATATCAGTCGATTTCGCGTCAGATACAATAGCAGCGTCGGCTAATTACCGAGTGTGATGCCATCAAATGTCCCTCGCATTTGTAGAATTCAAAATCAGTTTTATGGCTGATATAATTTCACAAACGATTTACTACTTAGTTCATCAATTCACTTCTTAATGCAAATTTCTGGATAATACTAAAGGAGATGCAAATAATCAAATAATAGTACAATAGGCCATTATCTTTAATTAACACCGAGAAATGTAACAGTAAATCTAAAGAAAGAAGAAACAGCTTTTCATCTTCCTATTGTTCGCACATATTTTAACCTCGTATCATTATTCCACTTATATTATATTAATCTTTCACCCATGCGCCCATTTCCTGTCTGCAACCCATGTATCTACATATTAGTTATTATTATTATGGAAAACGGGAAATAACCGCGAATACGACCTAACGAGAGAAAGATTCAAAAGGATTTTTACATTGGCGAACAGACCTGTTGCAATAAAACGCGTCAATATAATTAACAAAGTGAACCAAGAATTTGAATGTCAAGGGTGAAAGAAATAATAGAAATAAAAGAGACATTTCACTCAAGTGAATTCAAAATTAGAAGCGGAAATAGTAATTTCAATTTAGACATTTCAAATTGGATCTGCAATATGAATGGAGACGGGTTTAGCATAAAAAAAAAATTCATAGAGAAATGGCACCGAATATTTCTTCTAAATCAGAAATGCAGAACGGGAGGGTTTAAAAGCACCCAGAACGGAATATTCCACAAGCACACACGTTCTTGTTCATACGTATGGGGAAACATCGGGAAATAATATATTTATACTTATGGTATATAAAGTGTACGTTACTTAATATTAAATAGTGACTTCACAAACAAGTACAAACATATAACATGACGGACACGTAAATAGTCACGAACTCGAATATTATATCCTTCTCTCTGCCACACGCATGCTACTTACTTTTTTTTAAGAACATTTTATTTTTATTTTTTTCCCGATTTGCATTTTGTCTTTACCAGGGTATAATGATGGCAATGCAAATTATTACGAGGGAAAGAATTATTGAAATCTTCAAAGTACTTGGAGGTGCCGGGGATTGAACCCGGGTCTTCTCACATGCGAAGCGAGCACTCTACCTCTGAGTTACACCCCCATATAACTTTTCGTATGGAAAGACTTACAAAAATTAATAGACAAGTAAAAACTGTCTATATAAACCGGCTATCTCTTCTACGTTTTGCAAACCTTACACTCGAAAGGGGATGAAAAATGGCAATGGCAGTACTACTGTATGACTAAATCAAATAATAATAATAATAATAATTGCGAATTATTACGAGGGAAAAAGTCAGATGATTTTTTTTTATTACATAGATAACTAAAAAGAATTTCAAAGTACTTGGAGGTGCCGGGGATTGAACCCGGGTCTTCTCACATGCGAAGCGAGCACTCTACCTCTGAGTTACACCCCCACATTACTCTGCGTATGCAAACACTTACACAAAGAGATGAATAAGTGAAAACCATCTATAAACGTTGACTATGTCTTCTACACTTTGCAAACCTTACACTCAATAAGGAATAACAGAGTGACACCGGTAGCACTACTGCATGTCAAAGACTTTAATATTAGTGATAATGATAATACAAGTAATAGAAATAGAAATATCAGTCGATTGCGAGTTAGGTATAATAGCAGCATCGGACATTATTCGAGTTTGATGTCAAAAGCGTCCAGAATTGTAGAATTTAATAAGTTTTAAGACCGAGATCACTTCACAAGCAAATTCACTTGTCCCTGAATTTGCGAAACGAATGGCGGGTTTAAAATAAGAAAATTTCTTCTGAATCGGATATTCAAAACGGAAAGGCTCAAAGTACCCGGAAACAGAATATTCCACAGGGACATGCACTTGTCCATGTCATTATTTCACTCCTATCATAATCATCTATGGATAAATCAATTATATATTATTTTTATTGCGGAAAACAGAAAAAAAGCGACCTGGCAAGAGGATTTAAAATTTTTTTTACATTGGCGAGCAGGCCTCCTACAATAAAATGCGTCAATGTGATTAACAAAGCGAGGCAAGAACATGATTGCCAAACACGAAAGAACTAATAGAAATAGAAGAGACATATCAAACAAGTAAATTAGGAATTAGAAGAGGAAATAGAAATTACAACTTATTCCATATTAAATTTACGAAACGAATGAAGACGGGTTTACCATTGGAAAAAATCATAGAAAAATGACTCCATATTTCTTCTAAATTGGAAATTCAGAACGAGAAGATTAAAAGCACCAGGAACGAAATATTCTACAAGCACAGACACACATGTTTTTGTTCAATACATATAGGGAAACGATGGGAAATGGTATTTTTATACTTATGGTGTATGTGTATATTACTTAAACAATGACTTCACAAACAAGCACAAACATATACCATGACTCACACGTAGACCTTCACGAATTTAAGTATTTTCTCTTTCTATCACAAACATACAACTTACTTTATTTCCAAACTGTTTTTATTAGTCACACACAAACGTATGTTCGAGCAAGAAAGTGTAAACTTCCCAATGCATTACGTAACATTCATAATATCTTAAAAATACAAGCATTAATGAGCAATTCATCCCAGCATTTTTATCAATTCAACCCTGTAAGGTCAATTTTCCTTGTCGTTTACACCGTTGTCATTAACTGCCTTGTCATGTTCATGTTGCTGTTGCATATTATTTAGCATTTTGACTTTGTCAAAGTGAATAATGATCATGTGAATTGTGTGGGGATATTGATGGCGATGCGAATTATTACGAAGGAAAGAATGTTTCAGATGGCAATGAATGAATATATATATATATATATATATATATATATATACATATATACATATACATACATACATATACATAT
This sequence comes from Penaeus chinensis, assembly GCF_019202785.1. NCBI lineage: Eukaryota > Metazoa > Arthropoda > Malacostraca > Decapoda > Penaeidae > Penaeus > Penaeus chinensis. The sequence continues at coordinate 8,616,432 of NC_061827.1, read as the reverse complement.
ACATACATAAGTATACATATATGTATATATATAATATCTGTATATTTGTATAATATATATAGTATATATAAATAATATAGATACATACATATATATATAATATACATATGCATATAATGTACATATATATAATACACATATAAATACATATAATATACATATATATATATATATATATATATATATATATAATACATATATATAATAAGCATACATATATATATATAATATACATATATATAATATACATGTATATAATATACATATGTATAATATACATATATATAATATACATATATATATATATATAATATACATATATATATATATATATATATATATATATATATAATATACATACATATATATGTATATATATATAATACACATATATAACACACATATATTTATATATATTATACATTAAATATATATATATATATATATATATATATATATATATATATATATTATACATTAAATATATATATATATATATATATATATATATATATTATACATTATATATATTATACATTATATATATTGTACATTATATATATTATACATTATACATTATATATATATATATATATATATATATATATTATACATTACATATATATATATATATATATAGAGAGAGAGAGAGAGAGAGAGAGAGAGATATAATTTCAAGGCTAACTGAAAAGAGCTTCAAAATACTTGGAGGTGCCGGGGATTGAACCCGGGTCTTCTCACATGCGAAGCGAGCACTCTACCTCTGAGTTACACCCCCATATTACTGTTCATATAAAATGTGTGAGGATATTGATGGCGATGCGAATTATTACAAAAGAATGAAAGTTAAAATCCTTACTTCTTTACTATGTTATATGTTATATGTTCTTTACTGTAAGTCATTTTCTTCTTGGTTATTTAATTTCATTACATTTTTTTTTTTACAATACATAGCTACTAACTGAGATGCTAACCCCTTTTGTTTTGCTGGCAACAGAACGCAGACTGTCGGAAATTGCTGGGTAGTTTAAGTAGTAGTTGATGGATGTAGAGCCTGGTCAATTTACAGGGTATGCCTATGTGGAAAGCCTGGGTGAGATATTCCTACCATCGGCGAGGGCCATGGTGTTCCCCGAGTGGTGCCATTTTACGTCGTACAGGATAACAGCCCTATCCGCACAGCAGTATCGAGAAGGCGTGATTTCGGCAACGCCCCGAGATTATGCTGTACCAGATCGCTAGATCTCGGTCTCATCGAGTATGTTTGGGCAGTCATGGGCAGAGACTTCCCCCAAGGTCATAACGAACAATCGTCATATCGTCGCTGCCCAAGTAATTGCGGCATAGGAGTGATTGCACTTTGCAGACGGACACTATTTAACGGCGGCGTTAGTGGCATCCATTCCATTTAGACTTGCCAAGCTGGTGACGGTAACACGAAGTATTAATTGTATTATACATTTGAAAACCCTTATTTAAAAAAAAAAAAAAAAAAATGTAATAGAGTGAAGTGAACAAAAGTTTAGAAAAAAATGTGTATTCTAGGAGCATTTTCAGGTGTCGCCTTCCAATTATCCCTGGTTTTCCTTACCACCTTTTTTCCATCTCAACCCCTCACCCCATATCCTGTCATCAACCCATCTATCTACATAATTGCAATTTTTATTACGGAAAACAGGAAATAACTGCGAACACGACCTAACGAGAGAATTTAAAAGGTTTTTTACATTGGCAAATAGCCACGTTGCAATAAAACGCGTCAAAGCGATTAACAAAGCAAATCAAGAATTTGAATGTTAAGGGCGAAAGAACTAATAAGTATCAAATAAATTCAAAATTAGAAAAGGAAATATGAACTTCAATTTATATTGGATTTACGAAACGAATGGGGACGGGTTTAGGATGAGAAAATTCAGAAAAATGACGTATTCCTTCTAAATTGGAAATTCAGAACGGGAAGCACCCGGAACGGAATATTCCACAGGCACACACATTTTCATCTTGTTCATATATATGGGAAACATCAGGAAACAGTATATTTATACTTAACGTGTATATAGTGTATATTACTTAGCATTAAACAATCATTTTACTAACACGTACAAACATATAACATGACTCACAAGTACGCAATGACAATCATTCTGTCACACATACATCTTGCTGATTTTATTAGTCACACACAAACGTTTGTTCATGCACTTCTCCATAGACTCATCAATGCATTTCCTAACATTCATAATTTCTCTTCTTATAAATGCTAGTATTAATGAGAGCTAAAGAAACCGCAATTAGAATGTTAACTTTTTAGTAATTCGTCTCTGTAAGGCCCATTTCCCTTCCAATTTCATTCATCGCCATGTTTACTAGAGATAATCTCTCTGATTTTTTTTTTTTTTTCTATTTTGCATGTTGACCAAAATGAAGAATGATCATGAGAACTGTGTGGGAGATAATGATGGTAATGTGAATTATTATGATGGAAAGAATATTTAACATGACAATGAATATATATACATACATACATACATACACATATATATATATATATATATATATATATATATATATATATATATATATATTCTTACAAAGATTGGCGAAAAGAGCTTCAAAAGACTTGGAGGTGCCGGGGATTGAACCCGGGTCTTCTCACATGCGAAGCGAGCACTCTACCTCTGAGTTACACCCCCATATTACTCTGCGTATGCAGACACTTACAAAAACTGATGAACATGTGAAAACTATCTATATAATTGACTAACTCTTCTACACTTTGCAAAGTAAACACCGGTGTAAAAAAAACACAATGTAAAACTAGACCTGAATATGGAATCCAGGTGGATTTCGAAACTGTAGTCTCATTTTCAATCAATCTAGTTTTACATTGTGTTTTTTTTTATACCATAGTATCAACACGGTAGAGTGTTTTCTCCTTTCAAAGTAAACACTCAATAAGGAATGACAAAGACTTTGATAACAGTGATAATGAGAATAGTAATATTAATATTGATATTTAAAATAATCGTAAGGATGATCATGATAATGATAATAATAATTATAGTAACAATAATGATATATAATGATAATAAGTAATGAAAATAATAAAAATAATAAGTTATACCGGTAAGTCATATCATTCAAGCAAATTATTCACTTGGTTGTAGGTATAAGCGAAGTAAGAAAATAAAAGTTATTATCTTAAAACAGAAATCAGCGTTATAACTGCCCCCATATCTCCTAGGCCACATCCCTCCCCCCCCCCCCAAAAAAAAAGTACAATGCAGATTCAAAACTTATATATAAATTATAGACAAGCTTAAATTTATCTCATATAATATATAGCCTTGCTAGTGAGTCAATATAATGATAGGGAAATGTATGCTTAAAGCTCCATACATATTTACCCTGAGAAAGAGGAGTGGTAAGTGGTAAATATATGGTAGTAATGATTGACATAAAATTGGACGCTTTTTAAGGCCTGAAGCAGCAGAAGTCTGTGACGGACGGCAATACTAAACTTCTATTTGGTAATACTGCTACACTATTTTTATTCATTTTTTTTCACCAAAAATTAAACATTTTCTCAGTTACAGACAGAAAACCTCCAGCTTCCCTTACGTCACTGAAATTCTGGAAGTATCAAGAATATAAAACAAGGTAAAATTACTTATAACTGCAGTTAAATTTCAATGAGATGGATGTGTTCGGTTCAAGATCAAAGGCTCAGCATCAATGTGAAAGGGAGCAAGTGAGCTTCCGCGTTCTCCCTTAATTTAATAGATGATAGCGACTATAATGAAGCTTCGATGGTAGGAAGAATAAAACGTTCTTACTCTATTATATGCGGTAGGATACCTTGACGCTGATTTCATAAATGGTAAACCTTAAGTGTTTCTTAGGTGTTCGAGATTTCAGTCCATGTCAACCCCTTACCCCTTACGCCCAGTCTGTCCTTATCGACCCCTTAAATTTCTAAAGTTTTCCAGGGAGCGGTAACATCGACTATGGGAAACAGTGGTGTAGCGTGAATCGATCTGTTGGACTAGCATATCCAATGAAATATCAGTCGATTCCGCGTCAGACATGATAGGAGCGTCGGTTATTCATCAAGCGTCCCTCGCATTTGTAGAATTCAAAATTAGTTTTATGGCCGAGATCACTTCACAAGATATTTACTACTTAGTTCATCAATTCATTTCTTAATTAAATTAATTTGAATAATACTAATGGAGATACCAATAATGAAATAATAGTAAAATGGATAGAGAATGGAACAGTAAATCTAAAAAGAAAGCATTTTTATCGTTATATTCGCATATATTTTGTTCTCGTGTCGTTATACCCGTTATACTATATTAATAATTCACCCATGCACCGATTTCCTGTCAGCAACCTAATTATTATTATTATTACGGAAAACAGGAAATAACCGCGAACATGACCTAACCAGAGAAAGATTTAGAGAATTTTTACATTGGCGAACAGGCTTGTTGCAATAAAACGCGTCAATATAATTAACAAAGTGAACAAAGAATTTGAATGTCCAGGGCCAAAGAACTAATAGAATTAGAAATGGCATATCAATCAAATGAATTCAGAATTAGATAAGGAAATAGTTACTTCAATTTAGAAATCCCATATTGGATTTGCGGAACGAATGAAGACGGGTTTAGCATGAGGAAATTCATAGCAAAATGGCACCAAGTATTTCTTCTGAATCGGAAATTCAGAACGGGAAGGTTTAAAGCACCCGGAACAGAATATTCCAAAGGCGCACATACACAGGTTCTTGTTCATACAAATGGGGAAGCATCGGTAAATAGCATAGCTTTACTTATAGTGTATATAATGTATATTAACAATAAATCATGACTTCACAAACAGGTCAAACACATAACATAACTTTCTCTTTCTCTCTGTCACACACACATACAACTTACTGCCACACAGTTTTTACGTCACACACAAAAGTACGTTCGTGTAAACTTCCCAGTACATGTCCTGACATCCATAATTTCTAGTTTTAAAAATGTTAGCATTAATGCGAGCTGTAGAAACCGCAAATAAAATATTACCTTTTTAATAATTCATCCCTGTATGGCCCTTGTCGCTAACACCGTTGTCATTAACCGCTATGTTAAGTAGAGTTCACATTGCATTTTGACTTTGCCTAAGCGTAGAATGATCATGAGAACTATGTGAGGATATGAGGGTACCTGAAAATAACTTGTAGTACTTGGAGGTGCCGGGGATTGAACCCGGGTCTTCTCACATGCGAAGCGAGCACTCTACCTCTGAGTTACACCCCCATATTACTCCTCGTATGCAACACTAGGGAAAAGTGATGAATAAGTAAAAACCATCAATACAAACTGACAAGCAGTTATACGCTTTGCAAATCTTACACTCATTAAGGAATGGAAGAATAACAATGGCAGCATATCTGCATGACAGACTTTAATGATAATAAAGATAATAGTAACAATAGCAACAATAATAAATATTAATTAATAGTAATATTTAACAAATATAATAATCAATAAATGATAATAACAATATTCAGTAATTACATTTATCAATCAAGCAAATGAGTCCCTTGGCTGTAGGCATAGCCGAAGAAAGAAAATAAGACCTTAATCAGAAATGAATCCTTAATGTGCATTATGGATTTATATAAGCTTTATGTTAAAGTTAA
>NC_061827.1:8593234-8605734 GCF_019202785.1 Penaeus chinensis | reverse complement strand
GGCATCGAATTTCAAGTGACTTGGATAAGCAGTAACTAATAAAAACACAAATTAATTGTTTTGTTATAAATGCAGAAGTTAGTCGTATACTTGGCTATATGTAGATTGTATTATTAGTACAGACACACCTCCGCCAATCACATTTATATAGCAAAAATGAGATAATAGCCCTTTTTCAATAGATATACATATCAGATCATTAAAGAAGTTATCGAGGAATACAGCACACAGTGAACTACCAGTGAATTTTCATTACGCATTCGAGTCTGTGATATTTTGTGTATGTAAACGAGAGAGAGAGAGAGAGAGAGTGTGTGAGTGAGAGTGAGAGTGAGAGTGAGAGTGTGAGTGTGAGTGTGAGTGTGAGTGTGAGTGTGTGTGTGTGAGTGTGAGTGTGAGTGTGTGTGTGTGTGTGTGTGTGTGTTTCATCTTTAAAGTAAAACAAACACGAATTAATAACAATATGAAATGGTATATTCGCTGAATATTTTCTAAAGAAAATAATATTTCAATTTTGTAACTTTCTCTTTTATATCTTTGACCCGCGAGTTACCCGTGTATCAGTCCGTCCGTGTAAAGGCCCGCCATAAATTTCTCAGTTTAAGGAAAATGGGAAAGAAACACGGATTTTGCCTAACGTGAAAACAAGGAAAGAGATGAATGTTATACGAGAATGAGACTTGCAAATGCGAAACAAGGAACAGTATATCAAAGAGAAGCAAATGACAGGGAGAAGAGGGGAGACAGTTATATAACATTATGGAAAAGATAATTCTTTTATTCACGAAAATCTGGATTTATTTTCTACTGTAATGACAGTCTTAGCAAAGAATAAGTAAACATCATACCGAATCTTTTCTGAATAGGAAATTTAGAATGGAAAGATTCAAGTTAGCAGGGAAAAGCAAATTATTTCACACACAAACGTTCGTTAGCAGTTTAGTGGCTCTGACAGTTCACACACATACAAGCACAAACAAAATCACACGCATACATGCACTCGCTTAACACTCACTCTCTTTGTTAAAAGTAAATGCGTGGATTTGTCCGTATTGTTTCAAACCTCTCCTTACATTGCTCATTCGCATATTTTTTTCGGTAAAAATTGAACCAGGGAAATTAATTGCTTCATTCCAGCTCGAAATTAAGACTATATCTCACATCCTTGAATCAAGACACGAATGATTTAGATATTTTCGGTTAAGAAACTCCAGCGTTGAGAGAGCGAGGTGAAGTAGTTAGCCTTAATGAGCAGCCTCAGAAACCGCAGTCAAAAAATAAACAAATTGGTAGATTTTTTTTGCTTGCTTGCATATTTGAAAACCGAATATTAATTAGGATGAAATCTAATTATAACTACATTTCTAATGACAAGGATCGATCTGAGTATAACGAAAATTGTTACGGCTTATAATAATAGTAATTATTAATAAAACAACTGAAATTACGAATATTAAACTACCTGGAGGTGCCGGGCATTGATAAGGGCATTAATGATGATCGGAATTTCTATGAGCATAATGATTATAAGGATACTGATTATTATTTCAGTAGCATCTGAAAATATGATCAGTAAAATACTTGGAGGTGCCGGGGATTGAACCCGGGTCTTCTCACATGCGAAGCGAGCACTCTACCTCTGAGTTACACCCCCACATCAAGTACAAAAGAAAACAGTATATTATCATGTATATTTTTTCCCAGGAGAACGAGTTATAGAAGTTGATTATGGAAGCAAGATTGATCCGTATTATTATCAATAGTCTTATACTTCTATTACTATTATTATTATTATTATCATTATTATCATTATCATTATTATCATTATCATTATCATTATTTTTTTTTGACTTTGTATTTTTTATATTTGTTATCATTAGTAATATTAATACTGCTAGTATTATTATTATTATCGTTATTACTATTATTGTTACTATTATTTTGTTTATTATTGTAAATGTTATGACAGTTATTATCGTCATAATGTTTTTCATTATTATTATTCTATTGTTATTTTTGTTTTATTAATGTGATCATTATTAATGTTGGTATTATCATTATTAGTTTTATTTTTTCTTATTATTACTACCATTATTATTGTTATTGTTATAATTATTATCATAATTATGATTTTGGTTATCATCATCATCATTATTATTACTATATTATCACAACCATCACCATCACCATCACTATCACCGTTATCGTTATCGTTATCGTTATCATTATCATTATCATTATCATTATCATTATCATTATCATTATCATTATCATTATCATTATCATTATCGTTATCGTTATCGTTATCGTTATCATTATCATTATCATTATCATTATCATTATCATCATCATCAATAATAATAATAATAGCAATAACAATAACAATAACAATAATAATGATAATGATCATTGTTATTAGTATTGTTGTTAATATCATTATCAATATCATTATCATTATTACTAGTGTTGTTGTTTTGTTGTATTTATTATCAATATCATTCTTACTATTAATATCATTATCATTATTATTACCATTATTATTAACATCATTATATTATCACTGTCACACTTGTCTCAAGAAATTATGTATATTCTGAGTATTTAGTTATGGAAGGTATACATTCATCACTTACTCGAGTAATAAGTTATTTCATGAGCAATAACGTTTGTTTCATGAAATTATTATGAATTATATATATATATATATATATATATATATATATATATATTACTTTCCATGTAATTAGTATGATTGTAATACTGCTTACTTATTAATTTATTACTTTAAGGTCTGTAATGTTACTTTCTTTTTATAGTTTTATTATCGTTTATTGAGGAGAGAAACAGCGAGCCACTGACAGAAATAAGTGGAAACATAAATGCACCGAATAACTTCACTTATTATTTATTTATTCACTTAGTTCAATGGATGAGGCCCTACACACTCACCTTCCGCATTACAGGTTAATCCTAACCCTAGATTATAGCACAGCAGCACTAACACAGTCACTTCACCAATAGTCATTTCACTGTCCGCACTCACGTATTTTCGCACTGCACGGTTTCTTTATTTTAGTTTTATCTATTTAGCACTTCGATGTTGTTTTATAACTTATCAGAGGAGGATATCAATTATATTTAGTATATAACATCTAGATTGGATTTTTTTCCAAGGAAATGGCGGTAAAAGAAGAGTCGAGATCACGTCCTTTTCAGCCGGTGGTGAACAGCCATCTCCTTACCTTAGGGCATGTTAGGCCTAAGACACCTGCTACAACCAATAGCAGCGGGAATATCTGCATATGCGAACAAGCAGAACCACCACCTAGTCTTTCATTCAGCAGTCACACCTCTCATTCGCTAGTGTTTATACTTCTGTATGTAGAGAATTATATTTATCTATATACGGTTACGTTAATTAGATGTAATTATCGTGACATTACCCCCACCAAAAGTATACGCTCAAACTAAAGATATATTTTTGTTAGCTGATTTAACTAAGACGAAAAAAAAGAAAGAAAAAAAAATCGACTTGAAGGGATAGCTTCTTTCTTTCAAGGTTAGATTTATCTATATACGGTTACGTTAATTAGATGTAATTATCGTGACAATCACCATTGCTACTATTACTACAACTACTACTGCTACTTAATATTATAATTAAAATCGTCATATTCTTATTCATCACCACCGCTATTATCTCCATCGCCATCATTATCAAATGATTAGCATCCTCATCCTCATTATACATATCCTGATCCTCATCGTCATCAACAGCTCCATCATCATCATCATCGTGACAAATACAACTACTGTTGTTGCCACTACCTAATAATAATAATTAAGAAGATAATGATAATGATAATAATAATAATTACTTGCATTAATATTATTATCATTATCCTCAGTATCATTGTTTATCATTATTATTACTCATATCACTAGAAGCAGTGGTATTCATCTTAGTTTACATTTTCTTTCAAACAATAAAAAATGCTAAGAGCATTATAATTCGGATGCTTGAAAGAATGACATTCTCTTTTATCAGTGTACAAACTTTTCTGACATTTATTTTGACCTTTAAAAGAGAAAGTGTTGAAAAGGGTATTTTTTAATTTATGAAAAGAAAAGAAAATATAAAGACTGCCTACGACAATAATTCACAAAGCGAATGAGAATTAAAAATAAATAAATGAATAAATGATATGTATATTTATGCATTCTCTTTCCCTCATTACGCACACACATTAATTCAGAGAGATTTGGCGTTTTCAACTCTGCTAAGGACACGAACGTTTTGTATCCTCTTTGTAACTAAGTAATTACATAAGATTTTTTTTTATGTGTATTATTATATTGCATGAGGAGTGTTATTGAATTTGCAGTATCACTGCATGACTGGCAGTGAATACAAAAATAAACCAGCTGATACGAAATTTCATTCATTGATTTATCTGTCGCGATTAGCTCAGTTATTGGTATCAGCGTCCAGCAGAAATAAGTCATTCGAACTCTACGAGCTGCAAATTTCACGTCTCTTAACGACAAAATATTTTCCTTTATCTGTGGTAGAACTGTGATCCGACTTAGGTCAACGCAATTGGCCGAAAATATATGTCTTCGAAACTTTAGTAAGAATTCATGTGCGTGCTTGTGTACGTGTATGTTGTATGTTTATATATACCTGTGTGTATGTATATAATATATATATATATATACATATATATACATATAAACATATATATACATATATATATACATATACACACACACACACACACGTGTTTGTGTGTGTGTGTGCATGCGTACATACGGGTGTGTATATGTGTTACAAGTATGTGTGCCCGTAGTGTGTGCGTACGTGTGTGTACGCGTACATACATGTGTGCATATACTTATATATGTGTGTGTGAAGGTATGCGTGCGCGTGCGTGTATGCTTATGTGGATACGTGCCTGTATGTGTATGCGTGCGTGTACGTTGGTGTGTGCGTGCACGTGAATGTGTAAACGAGGGTAACTAAGGGCATGTTTTTGTGTGTGTGTGCGATCGCGAATAGTCATATTTAATGAAGACTCAATCAGATCTCACTGAAAGATCACTTTGTTTACGTGAAGAGTAGAACCCGTTATTTCGACCATTATTGCTCAATCTTATATCCCTTGTAAAACCGCAAAGAAAAATAAAAGGGTAAGTTCCGGTGTTTACTGAGAGAGTGGCAGCGTACAGATACACGACCGATATACTGTGGTGCCTTACCTTACGAGTTTAATTCGTTCCGTGACGGAGATCGTAGGCTTAAAGTATTCATATGGCAAATCAATTTTCTCCATTGAAATTAATTGAAATGCCATTAATCCATTCCCGCTCCCCCCAAAACACCACATTTTTTGCTACTTGTGTCGAAATAAGTTACCTTGGAGAAAAGACCACTTGAAGATACTGACGGAGGTGAAGAAGAAAAACTGGACTGAATAAATGATTCCTAATCGTTGATTTTTGCCCTTTTCGCCACGTATTCCTCACTTTCATTTGCAATAGTTTTCAATAAGAAAAAATGTCCAATAAGTACTGTTTAATCTTCCCTTTCAGAATGTTTCCGAAATGAGTTGGGCGTTTTTTTTTCAGGGATTGTCCCCTTAAAGAGAATGCGTGATGGGCGGATGTTGAGACGTTCACTAGCGGTGAGCTATTTGAAGCTGTCTCGTAACCCGAATTTTAGCTCTCAGCTCAAAGCAAAAAATCGGCCGAGAGACGAAAAAACTCGTTAGTTGGGACACTCGTTAGTCAAGGTACCACTGTAATTCTTTTTACCTTTTAATATCAGGTCGCAGATCACTGCTGTAATCCACTGTCCTGTGGATTACTTTACAAAGTATTCAGAAATGAAAAAAAAAGAAGAAAAAAACACGACAGCGTGTTGCCCTAGCGAGCCGCAGCCTGCCCCTTCAGGTATGTCTGTGTTCTTTGTTATATATACTATATTATATATTTTATTTTTATTACTGTTATTGTCTCCAATTCAATAACTGAGTCTAAGAATTTAAATACACATTAATTCCCTTATAATAAGGTGCCTCCTTAAGAGAACTTGTGTTCTCAGGAGGCTCAGCCATTCTATTTCTATTTTGTGTATGTCAAACTGTCGTTATTTATATTGGCTAAATAAATGTTATCAATCAACCAATCAACAATCAATCAATCTCTCTCTCTTTCTCCCCCCCCCCCCCCTCTCTCTCTCTCTCTCTCTCTCTCTCTCTCTCTCTCTCTCTCTCTCTCTCTCTCTCTCTCTCTCTCTCTCTCTCTCTCTCTCTCTCCCTCCCTCCCTTCCTCCCTCCCTCCCAGTGCACCTTACTTTTTTTTTTTTTTTTTCCAAAGAAATGAAGTGAGGGAAATTTTTTCATTTCATCACACCTTTTCGAGGATACGCCCAGCGCCTTCCACATCCCCCAGACTACATACGAACAATCTGGATATTTGCGGGGAAGAAAAATCACCCTTGAGATCGAGCGAGCGAGCCGTGAGCTGTAAGAAGCTGCCTTGGAAATCACAATCAAATTATTCCTTAAGAATAAATCATTCTTAATTCATTCCGGTTGGGATGTTTTTTTTAATTGTCTTTTATTATTTGGATTTATTATCACTATTAATGGATTGTAGGGTTATTTTCTTATCATAACGCTACAGGAATAATACATACCGGCAGGGATAATTTTTTTAAAAATATTTCATTATTTTGATTCATAATTACTTTTTGAAATATAGAGTTATTTTTCTGATCATAATCCTACCAAAATAATTCCGGTTGCCCTATTTTTTCTTGCTGCTAACATTGCTATAAAAGGGTAACAATGTTTGTAATTTTGATGAAGGCATTAGTGATGATCGGAATTTCTATGAGAATAATGATTATACTAATAGTGATTATTATTTCATTAGCATCTGAAAATATGATCAATAAAGTACTTGGAGGTGCCGGGGATTGAACCCGGGTCTTCTCACATGCGAAGCGAGCACTCTACCTCTGAGTTACACCCCCACATAACTTCATGCTTATAATATAACATGATACAATAAAAGTCAAGAAAGGGATACGAGTGTTCATATAAGTAATAAGCTTTTCGATACATTGGAAACTCTGATCTGAATTGGAAATGGACAAAAACTGAAAAAGTACTCTATAAATATATATATTTTGTATTATCTTAGTTCTCAACGATGGTCTTCATATTTTATGAATAATACTATTGATGTTATTATTTTCATTGTTATTATTATTACTGCTGTTGCTATGTTATCACAACTACCGCTACTAGTACTACTTCTACTACTGCTACTATTACTATAACTACTACTACTTCTATTACTGCTACTATTACTATAACTACTACTACTTCTATTACTGCTACTATTACTATAACTACTACTACTTCTACTACAACTACTATTACAATTACTCTAACTATAACTGCTACTGCTACTACTATAACTCTTATTATAACTACTAATACTACCATAATTACTACTACTAGTAGTGCTAGTGCCATTACTAATACTTTTTTATTATTTTTTGTTCTTGTAAATGTCACCATTATTATATTATTTTTATAATCACTATAATCAACATCATATAATAATGATGATGATGATAGTAATAATAGCTTTAATAATAATAATAATAATAATAATAATAATAATAATAATAATAATAATAATAACGATAATAGTAATAATGATGATAATAATAATAAAACCAATAACGATAATGATGTAAGTATAGGTATAATCATGACACTGATGATAATACAAGTAATAATAAATTTAATAATAGTAGTACGTGGATATGTTTGTGCACATTAGTGTGATGTGGACACTAATAATAATCATAAGGATAATAATATCAATATTATTATTATTTCTAATAGAAATATATATCACTGTTGTCATATGCATTGCGATAAAAAAAATCGATGACTGTGCAGTATTTTGACATTTAATTTGACCTTTAACGAGATGTTGCAGAGATATCTCTTGATATGAGAAAGAGGAAGATAAAAATACTGACGATAAGAATCAAATTCAGATAAATGAGAATTATAAGATACTTAACTGACATGCATATTCATTCTCTCCTTCTCCTTCATTACACACACGCACACGTTAATTATTCGCATTTCTCAGTTCGTTTTCTTAGGACTCCTGCAAAGGACACACACACGTACGTTCTTCAAGATTTAGGAATGTTTTCGACCTCATCCGCATTGGTACATCCCTTCCCTTAAAGTCTTTGAGAATATCACCCATTTGTTCCCTCAGGTCTCCCGCGAGGAAATAGCCAGGAAGGCGGCTTTACTCCACCGAGGTCCTCGACAGAAGACTTCCTCGGCGTCCCTGGAGAAACCGTCTCAAAATTTAACCCGTGTTACGAGGACTCCCAAGGAAAGAGGACCCAAGGAAGGAGCATGTAAGGACGGTGGAAACCTTGTTTATCTACTTTCTTTTCGAGTTCTTAGAAGGCAAGGAAGTTTTTTTTCTGTATTAGGTCGCGCGCAGGAACTCATTTGCATATTGAGTTACACGAAATGTGTTTGCGTGCTATATGTGTTCACTCTCTCCACGTGTGGTAAGTGGAATACAGATAGTTCGCAGAAGGTACACGAAATAGTGCGTAAAAGGATAAATGAAGTAATAAACATAAAAATCATTCTCACAGATTATCCCAAAATAATATATCGATAAGATAACAGGAACAAAATAAAGCATCGAGTGATAGCAGAAGGAATTAACACGCAAATTCATCCCACTCGTTCTTTCAGAGTAAATATATCGATAATATCAGTACTCAGACGAAAGGAGATCCACGGGGAGCAATATAAAAAGCCCCTTTCCAATGCTGATCTCATATGCAGAGAGTGAATAATGCCAAAGCAAGTTGACGTGGGATACACATCACCACGCAGTCCCTCGTCGTACCGGAAATGACCTACTGGGAATTTTTTGCTTAATTCCGTACTATACACAGGAGGTTCTCTTCTTGAATAAAACAAAGATGGTGCATGTTTGATGGGGGATTGTTGATGAAGTTGCGAGTCTGTTAAGCGCTGATACTTTTTATATTAAAAAATTAACTATTAATCCGTTTCGTTATGAAGTGAAGTTGACTGTTTTTTTTTTTTTTTTTTTTTTTTTTATCTGGGTCGTAAAAAATGCCTCATCAGTTGATTTCTAATTAATTCAGTACTAAGAATATGGTGCTAAAAAAATATATATTATAATGAATGAAGAAAAGGGTCGACTGGAAGATAAATAAGTGTAATTAGCATGTAAATGATTTTGAATTAAGCGTTGTCAGTAATTAAATTCCAACATGGGCGAGATCTATTCAGCTTTTACTTTTATAAATGCCGTGTGGGGACGTATAGACACAGGCAGATGTACACATGTGAAGCTTTATTTTGCTGCGAAAAGATTGTTTTCTTAATAACACCCAGAGTTGTCATAGCCATCTACACATCATTCATTATCTTGTTTCATTGCTTCCTTTATCAGCTCTTGTGCCCTTGTCAGGTCTTATATATGATTATATCTATCTATCTATCTATCTATTTATATATACATGTATAAATATCGATATATTTATCTATCTATCTATATATAAAAATATAAATATATAATATAACGACCATATTAAATATGAGAACTATTTATATTTGATATAAAATTCACGATCCGGTTATCAAAACCCACAGAATCTCAGTTAAGTTACTGAACCCATGAGGAATACAGCATAAATTGGTGCATATTATTGTGAGAGGGACAGTGTGAATGTGTTTTATCTGTGTGCCTGCGTTTGACTTCTCAAGGCAACATGTCTTTATCTCGGGCTCGTGCCGGGACCACGAGGGTCGGAGTCCAGTGCTCTAACCACTGGACCATCGCGACAGTCATATATATATACATATAAATATATATATATGTACATATGCATGTATATATGTTTATATATACATATATGCACACACACACACAAACACACACATATGTGTGTGTGTGTGTGTGTGTGCATGTATTTATATATATATATATATATATATATATATATATATATATATATATATATATATATATCTATATATATATCTATATATATGTGTGTGTGTGTGTGTTGGGGGGGGGGGATGATATGTATATATATATGTATACATTTATATATAACATATATATATATATACATATATATATATATATATATGTTTAAAAACATCCATATTTATACATATATTGATATACATATGTAAGTGTATATGTATATGTATGTATATATATACATATTTACGTATATATATACACATACATGCAAACACACACACACACACACACACACACACACACACACACACACACACACACACACACACACACACACACACACGCACGCACGCACACACACACATATGTATCTATATATCTCTATGTATACATATACAATAATTATATATATACACATATATATGTATATATATATCCAAACGTCTCACGGGTCAAAAAAGGAATGCCAGAAAGTGCCAACTAGGAATACTAGGTTCCATTACCATGCTAAATAAGTTCATAGGATCCTAATGTACATCGAAAGTGCCACAGCAGATATAAACAGTGTTTAAATAAATAGATAATAATCACCTCCCCCCCCCCCCCGACCAGAAATCACGAACTCATTGTAAATTAACAAGCATGACCAGTCCCCATACCCACAGGACGCCGAATAACAGTGCCAAATCGCATGGGTATTACAGTTTTTCCCTCAAGCAGATTCGCCAAGGAACAACCAAACCGCCAATATGTAAGTACAGTACAAAAGCAGGTTAGTTTAAACATGGTTACCGTAAAGTGACAAGTATAATCAGCCTCTCGACAAGAGATCCGCCATATAAACTTATCTACTAACAAAGCGTAATTCAAGCGATAACACCTCAAGTGAGTGCGAGACGATGACCCCGTGACCCCGAAGAACTGCCAGATACAAAATCACCTTTCTCATTTCCTCTAACCCCAAACCCCATCCTCACCCACTCTAACATCGTCCTAAATCCTCTCCCACATCACCCGCCTCCTTCCCTCAACCCCTCTGCTGCAAGCATACAATTTATGCACATTATAATGCTCATTATAATGGAGTAATATGTGCGCTGAGGCAGACACAGTTCACGAGTATGAGTGAGTATGTACAGAAGTGTGCATGTGTATGCGTATTTGTGTGCACATGTCCATGTTGTGTGTGTATGCAAGAGAAACAATACACATGCGCGTCTTAACTTAGGATGTGTATGTATATGTATGTGCGTGTATGTGTATGTATATGTCTAGGCGTGCGTGTATACATGCTTAAATAAGTGTATACATATGTGTGTGTTTATATGTATATATATGTATGTGTATATGTATATGGATATGTGTGTGTATTAATGTACGTGTTTGTATAAGTGTATGTATGTGTTTATATGTATGCATTTGTGTATGTAAATGTGTTTGTGTATGTATGTGTTTATATGTATGCATTTGTGTATGTAAATGTGTTTGTGTATGTATGTGTGCATGTGCAGGTGTAAATATATTTATATGTAAGTGAACACTAATTTGTACTCATAAATGTATGTGCGTGTATACGTGTGTGTAAGCATATGTATGGTTATATTTATATGTGTATGTATAGTCATAAGTATGTGTACAAGAAAAGTACGCATGTGTGTGTTCGCATATATTTGGGTGCGTATACACATATGTATGCTCATATAATGTACACATATGTCTATATATGTGTTTGCATGTGGAAGTGTGAAGTTGTGTATAATGCAAAAGTATGTATGCATATCATATGGATAGGAGCATATGTAAAGGTGTATGCTTGCATGAAAATTAAAATGAACATATGCATAGAAATTAGGGTATTTGCGGGTGAACAACTATGTCTGCACTTGGTGTACATACGCATAAATGAAATCAGTGTATAAAATATAATCCCACATATATACTCATCTGATACTCAAGCCCATGCTCACGTGAATATACCCTGGTGTAGTGAGGCCGTGCATTGCTGCTCATAAGTCCACACTAGACAGGGCCAACCCTGCTGGAGGGGCTTATCAGTGTCATCCCGGCTATACTACTCCCATCAAGGTACACCTAAGACAGTAGGTGGGGGGTAACTCAGCTGTCTACCTCTCAATCAAAAACAATGACTGCACAAACAGAGCAGCGCCCGCGTTGATGAACCTTTGTACATATATAAGGACAATGAGAACTGAATCCTACTTACGAGCATTACTTGAGGAACTCTCTTTCATTTAATTGGATGTTGTAGGAATCTGTGAAGTTAGAAGACTAGGTGAAGGACAGAAGATACTAAATGATGGACACGTGCTCTACTGGAGAGGTAAACCCCAGGGTAGCAAGCAGGAATTATGGGTGGGTTTCTTAGTTCACAAACATTTAGAGTGAAATAT
>NC_061827.1:8580734-8583234 GCF_019202785.1 Penaeus chinensis | reverse complement strand
AGGACGCAGAATGTTGGATCATAATCAGCAACAAAAAGAAAAATGCAAATGTTCCTTCCCCATTTCCCCAGGTATATTTTCTAGTTTATTGGCGTTTATTTTGTGTGTGTTTTCTTTTTCTTCTTCTTTTTTAGTATGCGGGGGAATTGGCTGATGGGAGCAACAAGCGATACGAGACAGAAACATCGGATAACAGGTGACCAAAAGCTTAACTGTGTTTTTCTCGAAACAGTTTTTCTTCCTTTGACTTCCTACGAGTAAAAACGGTTTAAGCGATTTATTTGCAAATTAGAGGAAGTAATGCATACGTATGTGGGTTTAGAGGAATGAAACAATAATTTTAGAAATCGACTTGCCTTTAGAGTAACTTGAGCTACATGGACTAGGGCAGGAAACATTTTCTGTGAATGTGAAGTCATTTCATATCGTTTTATTTACCTATACACCATTCATACTAGCTACTGCCACACCAACCAATTTTTAACTTTTTATATCGATAAGGTAAGAGAGGTCTATAACCTAGTCCTATATTTTTTTCAAAGAATTGTAGCATTAGTTGTGTGACCAACAATACAGAATTCAGCTACCACCCTATTGTAGGAAGGGATACTCCTGCATTTCTTGTTTTCTTTACTTATATTTTTTTGCTTTCACCATTGCTTATTACAATTCAGACCCCAGCAGACCTTCAGTGGTCAGGGGGTGCTAAGAATCTCCAGGTTTTTGATAACTGAGTTCTTTCTCAATTTTATGGTCTTGTAGTTTTTCTGTGAAATTACTGCTTTGATTGTCGGGTGATATCGAATTTAATCCTGGCCCTAACCGTCCAAAGTATTGCAACTTACTTTTTAGTAATATTCGTGGATTTCACACGAAGTTGCAGGTATCTGAACAAAATTTGACATTATTTGTTGCTAAATGACAGGAAATGATGCTTTAATTTCATAGGTGTTTTTAATGCTCCCCACCGAGACTGATGTGAGAGGGGTAATTAATATAGAGTTTATCGCACCAATAGGTTCTTCTGACCACCGTAATCTAGCCTGTGAGATCCAATACCAGATTTAACTCTATCTAACACAGGTCTTCTTGAAGTCTAGAATTATTGGGATGGTGTCTATCATGCTTTTGATAGCATTGTTTGTCGAGATGTTTATAATGTTCATGTCCTGTTAATGATCTGACAATTTTGGTCGGACATCATAACAAGGTTTTTACCCAGCAAAATTCTTAAATCTCGTTCAAGTGATAAAGCATGGTTTAATGAACGATATCACCAGGCTTTTACGGACAAACCTACTATTTACATATCAGGTCTGCTAACAGCACTCGTCCTTGGTGGGGGGAATTATGTTGCTCTGCGAAATACAGCAATTAATGTTCATAAGGAGGCTAAATCTGAATATATTACTCATCTGAAATAAGTTCTCTCTGAAGCGTCACAGCCTTATAAATGGCGGTCAGCTCTTGAAGCATTTCTGTTTGGTGTTGGTCTTTACCTACTGACTATAAGCCCAATTTAGTTAGAACAATTATTACACACACACACATACTCTGTGAGTGTGTGACGAAAAGAAAGGTAGAGGAGACTTCCAAGATTCCGTCAAAATATCTTAACTGTTGGTTTCACTGAGTGATATGAAATTACAGTACTGTTTATCGTTAAGCATTGCACATTCAAGATATAAAACATTAAAATTGTTCTTGTAGAAAATAAATTTCTAATATACACTTACAAGTGATAAAAGGAAAGATAAACTAATGAATATATATATATATATATATATATATATATATATATATATATATATATATATTGGACATTGCCAGAGTTCCGGAAATAATACCCTGGTTTGTCCTCATCACTTCGTCAGAAATGATGAATTCAAAGAATAAAAATCAAAAGTAAACACACGACCTATTTACGAATGTAATGAAGTAAGTTACATCGGTATCTCTATATCAGACTTTTAAAATTCTCATAAAGTATATGGTCTACTTACATTAGTGTTAATTCACAATTAGGTTTGTCACCGTCAAAGCAGAGATTACTATATTTTTATCGTTAACCTTGTCCAAACTAGACGGAAAAAAAGTTGTTTGACTTTTGGTCACATGGACATGAGTAGAATTACCAATAGCATTCTGTTAAGGGAAACAAAAATACCCGACACTGCCTTCGCTAGGAAGAAGAGGCAATATAGGTTCACTTCATAGGGAAAAAGAAGAAACACTACTTTCAGCTTATTTTTTTCTCCGTAGATCGACTATGTGTTACTGCAAAAAAATAACATACTTGACCCAGTTAGCGTTATAATATTCTCACAAATTAGCCTTATTCCTCACCACTTAACTTTTTATGAGGATATGTGTAATGAGAGCCTCATTAGCATATAGTAACGTATTTCTTCCATTGGTTTCTTGATAAAGGAGGTAATATAGCCACATTACCCGTCTCCTTCGTCTTCGGAATAAAGTGAAATAGATCTAAGGCAAGAGT
>NC_061827.1:8568234-8570734 GCF_019202785.1 Penaeus chinensis | reverse complement strand
ATGAATTACCTCCATCTCGTATATGGAAGCTGCGTTTTTTCACACGCCTCGCAGGACGTGTAGAAGGGGAAAAATCTGCCTGCAAAGGAACACCCTGACTATCTGCAGGGATCTCCTTATCGATATGTATTTCCGGTTTACGTTTTGCTTTGATTTGATTATGATTTTATGGCACTATTTGTTTTTATTCATGACTGTTTTTTTTAATATGTTCATTGCCTTTGATTGAAATGATATATATTTTGAATGTCATCGTTTTCCATACCAGCGTTATATATAAAAGGCGAAAGTAGTATGTTATAAAATATTATGATAAGAGTTGTAATCATAATGAAGATAATTATGATGATAAGATAAACAACAGCAGCAACAACATGATAGTAATAAACACACACACACATAACTATATAAGTGTGTGTGTGTGTTTGTGTGTGTGTGTGTGTGTGTGAGAGAGGGTTGGATCCAAGTACAAGCAACTGTGCTCAAGTCAAAGTCCAAACACCTAGATTTTTTTTCAAGTACAAGTCACTTTCTTATGTAATCCAAGTTCAAGTACATGTAATTGTATTGAAGTGCAAATACTAATTTGATTTTTAAAAATCCTATCACAGATTCATAAAGTACGAAAGTTAGTATTTTTTGTACTTACACATTAATAGGTACACTGTTTAAAAGTGGGATTCGATATAAAAAAGTAAATGGAAATTCTACCTTCATTATTTAGCATATCAAGCACTTAATGCAGCATGTGACAACTAAGAAAATACTACATAATCATTCTCCTTTATCCTATATTGCACTACAGTATCATAACACTCAATAATCGCATTTTACCCAATAGTATCACAAATTTCGCTAGAATCTATATACAGTAGATACCTTTTGATTAAATGTATTCCCAAGTACTTTGGGTCTAAGTACGAGTACAAGTACATATGCATGAAACAATGAATATCTAAACTCCAAGTACAAATACTTGAAAATCTGTACTCAAGTCCTAATCCAAGACATGCGTGTATATATCATCCTCATAAGGCGGCATACGCATGGTTGCGCTTTGCCGCGCCCAACCTTTGCCTCCACCTCCTGGGGTCCCTCCGAGCAAGCCTCCATGCAGCATTCCTTCCCACCCCCAGCACATCTTGACAGTTCTGATCGATTTGCTTCAGCCAAAAGTTCCGTGGCCTTCCCCTTGGTCTTCTCCAGTTTGGGACAACCCTCTCGGAGATGACCCAGTGAGCCGGATCTTCCTCAGGAAAACGAGCCACATGCCCATAGAGCTGAAGTTGGCGCTCTCGTATCAGACTGGCAATAGGTCTTGAATCAGTCTCATGGAGTATCCTCTGATTGGACATATGGTCCCTCCAGGTATACTCCATGATTCTGTGAAGACACTTAATACCAAAGGAGTCAAGACAGGGCTCCAGAGCACTGTTCAGTGTCCAGGTCTCACACCCATAGAGCAAGACCGGGATCCCCCAGTGCTCTGAAGAGCCTGATCTTAGTTCTCCTAGTCAAATACCAATAGCGCCAAATACTCCTATTGAGTGAGTCCATAATGCCGTAGGCCAGTCTGAGTCGTCGAGTGACGACTCAGACTGCACTACACTACCAAGATAAGTGAAGCTATCCAAGACCTCAATGTTCCTGCCACAGGCATGCACAGACTGAACATCGATATCCAAAAAGTCCCCTAATTCTTGGTCTAGTTGACTGCTAGTCCCCATGGCTTCGCCTCCTCATGCAGCGCCTCGAGAGCTACTTCCAGGACCTCCAATGTCTTTGCTAGAATTACTGCATCATCGGCAAAGTCAGGGTCTGTAATCTTGATATTAACAATTGATGCCCCACAGGAACTAGGGTTCACGGCACGGCCAAGTATTCAGTCCATACAAGTATTGAAAAGGGTTAGGGCCAGGACACAGCCCTGTCTCACCCCGGAAGACACCGGGAAAAAGGCAGAGATGCCCTCCCCACACTTGACAGCACTCTCGGTATCTGTATACAGACCAGACAGCAAACCAATAATCCCAGGGGGGATCCCACGGAGACCCACTAGGCTCCAGAGACTCTACTGAGTCGAAAGCCTTCTTGAGATCAACATAAGCAAGTATACTTTGTTGAAACTCAAGTCGGCGTTCCACAAGGACACGGTCTACAGTTGACTTTTTGGGTGTAAAACCAGACTGCTCAGGTCTCGTAATAAGTGGTCGCGCGCTCGTGCCAAAAGCAGATGAACGAGGACCTTGCCTGGTACGCTGAGCGACGTAAGACCTCTGTAGTTGCCACAGTCCCTTTGGTCCCGTTTCCCTTTCCAGATAAGGATGACCAAGCCCCTTTTCCAGTCAGGAGGAATGGTACCAGTCCAGTCTGCCAAACGGCAGACAGGCCTGCATGCAAACCACAGATCATGGCTTCTCCACCCACCTTCAACAACTCTGCAGCCATCCAAAAGACACCAGCAGCCTTTCACTCTTCAGCCTAGAGACCACTCTTCTCG
>NC_061827.1:8538234-8540734 GCF_019202785.1 Penaeus chinensis | reverse complement strand
CTCTGATAATAATAATAATAATAATAATAATAATGATAATGATGATGATGGTGATGATGATGATGATGATGATGATGATGAAAATGAGAATGATAATATACTACTACTACTACTACTACTACTACTAATAATAATAATGATAATAATAAAAATTTGATGATGATGATGATATCAATAATGATAATGATGCTAATTATAATTATTTTTACTATCATTACCTACATTACTCTTAATCATCATTAGTATCATTACCATCACCACCATAACATCCACAATAATTATCTTTGTAATTTTCATGATAACAATTGTCATTATTATTAGCTTTAGTCTTGCTGTTAAAATTAACAATAGTAATAATAATAATGATAACAACAATAATGATACTACTACTATTACTAATAATGATAATAGTAATAATAATATGGTAATACGTATGGTATTATTATCATTGTGATTATCATATTATTATAATTATCATTATTGTTATTGCTATAACTATTATGATTATTATTACTGTTTTTATTATTATAATTATTATTAGTAGTACCGCTATTATTATCATTATCATCACTATCATTATTCATATTATTACTAATATTATTATCACTGTTAGTATCTTTATTTTTACTATCACCATCATCATCATTATCATTATTATTATTATTATTATTATCATTACTGTACCTATGGTTGCTACTACTGCTCTTACTACTATTGTTATCATAAAAAAAATATATATATTATCGTGTTGCCAATAATTATTTTCATGGCTGTCATTATTATTATTGGTATTATTATCATTATTATTATCATTATCATTACTATCATTCTACACCTATGGTTACTACTACTGCTCTTACTACTATTATTATCATACAAAAATACCATTGTGATGCCAATAGTTATTTTCATGGCTGTCTTTATTGTTATTATTATTATTATTATTATTATTATTATTATTATTATTATCATTATTATTATTATTACCATCATCATTAGTTTTATCATTATTATCATTCTCCTTACTTATTTTTTTATTAGAACTTTTATTTTAAGATTATTATAATTATTACCGTGATCATTATTGTTATCGGAATCGTCATCTATAATGTTATTATTAGTACTATCATTACTATTATTAACATTAGTATATTATTATTTTTATCATTATTGTTGTTTTAATTACAATTACTATTGTTTCATGTTTATAAGCAGTATCTTTATTATTGTCACTATCATTATATTTACTTCATTATTATAACTATTATTATTATCACTATTATTTTCATTGCGGTTATCACTACCACTAATATTATTATTACTATTATAAATAATAACTCAATTTCTTGTTAGTACCCTCATTACTTGCTCATTATCATTCATACTACTATTTCTACTACTATCCTTATTAATTTTTTTTATCAGTAATAAGACCACTGTTATCCCTTTCATGCATCAATCTTTCTTTTTTTTTCAATTATTTATATCATCATTGTTTAGCTTCGAAACTATTATCTGCTCTCCCTCTAAATGGCTTCTTTTAATATGTCGAATATTTTGTGAAATGCAACTGATTTCCTTTCAGAATCAATAGTCTCATTTTTGTTATTTTCGACAACCTGTTTCTCCGATATCATTCCGAGAACCAGTAATATACATTGTCATACACTAGCTTCACGGTGCATTAATCCTCAGTGCTTGTCATACCTCCTCTTTTACATGTCATCAAGTGTTGTTCTCTCTTTAAAAGTCGATGTCCATGTAATACAGCTCCAGTCTCTGTTGTAACTTCCATCCTCATTTCTCTCTCCATTTACTTTGTCCTCTTAGTTTCTTAGGCCCCCATGCCCTCCACTCAAGGATGTTTTGAATGCCAATTGTTTAGTTTCAGTCCTTTCCTTTTACTTCTGATTTTCTGATTTTTTTCAATTAGTCCCATGAATATACAAGATGTAAAGGCTGAGATATAATACAACCACTGCTTCCATTTATAGAACTTGAAATACTCTGCCACGTATTTTCTTCACTGTCAATTCTGATACATATTTTTTAGACAATTATTTCCTCTTCTTCATACTATCATTTTGCAATGCATGTAATGAACATCCTTCTTCACCTCTATCCCGGCTGAAACTACATCACTACCCGACTTCTCATCTCTGGAATAAGATCATTACCTTCTTATTTGTAGGGGACAACGTAACCCTTCTGTTCTGGGGAATTAACAAAGCCAATCTCCCGTGATTCTGCATCCTTAGTTACTGAAATTACCCGAATCAGAGCAGTTATTACAAGGTAGTTTCCGTGGGGGCTTAAAACACTCCTAGGCCATTTTTAGTTGAATTGAGAACCGACCCGAAATGTGCCCTTTTGAAGGCGTCGGTACTCAGGTAGATATATTATCTTGTACACATGATGGCTCGAGTGTCCAACGGTGCATTTAATCTTTTATTTATATGATAAGCATCGATATATTAACGTCAGTGTACTACAATCTGAT
>NC_061827.1:8528234-8533234 GCF_019202785.1 Penaeus chinensis | reverse complement strand
CATTGATAAGCAACCTATTCACTATTTTCTTTAGTTGCCCATAGCAAGGTCAAATGTTTTCTCATCATAAACCTAGAGCTAACTTTAATTGTGAGTTTAATTTGTTTCTTAGTTGTCGATTTTGTGATCCGTAGGCAACAGGCTTTTTAGTTTTACTCAGTTCCTCGAGGTCTCTTGACTTATCATTTACCTTTTAAAGTATTGATCATGATGGGCTAGCAAACATCAGTTATCGTAAAGCTGTTTGGAAGCAAACATAACATCATTACTTAACTCAAAGTCAATTCAGTTTTTTGCATATAAAGTTGATATTCTCGAGTGCAGTGTATTTATAATAAATAACTGTAATTGGTGACGGCAGGTGAGGTACTCCGTGAGCTCAGACACGAAAGGAGGAAAGTGGTCACTCGCCTCACTCATTAGCATATACCTTTAGAACGAGACATTAACATGTTAATAGACCAACTCTTATCAATAGGAGCAGTCGAATGGCTTGTTATTCTTGTCGTTTTGCTGATACATGACAAATAAGCATATGCGTATGTATTATTTACGAAACCACGGACTCGTTTATTACTTTCATATTTCGTCAAATCAATATCAAGATCAATCACCTAAGATGGTTCTTTCTTTGGGAGATATTTTGTTTGTAAGAATATATTTCAATATCCTGAAGCATGCCAAAACAGTTTGTCAATTATGAGACAAAAAAAAAAAAAAAAAAAAAAAAAAAAAAAAAAAAACGAATTTCTTGTAATTTCTGCCGTACTGATCAAACCATGCAGATTACAATGGCGTGCATAGATCCGTAAGCAAATAATGGACAGCTATCAAGTCTTCAATCACATACGGACTGGCTTTCCTGAAAAAAAAAGTGGTTACGTATGCCTTGGACGTGTACTTACTACTTATGGATTTTGAAATAGTAGTATCTTACTGTCGGCTGACTTCCGATATATATTTTCCTTAATGCTTTCCTTGTATGCCTTTGTACACACACACATACACGTGTGTGTGTGTGCGTGCGTGCGTGCGTATGTGTATATGTGTGTGTGTGTGTGTGTGTCTGTGTTTGTATGTACAGTATGTATCATCAGAAATAATGCACCGACAGAGACAGAAAATGATATCCACATCGTAAAAGCTGTCTTTGTCAGTGGATGATATTAGCCTGTTATATATCATCACAAACAGACAAAGCTTTCGTTCCTCGTCCTCTTCTGGGAAAAGCTGAATGGCATCTGATGAGAGAAATGTTCCATCAGAAAGCCTTTGCCTTGTTGTATGATCTGGGACAGGTAAACATATTCGTAATATCTTCGGGACTGTCATCAGCAAGGGTTGGTATTTTTTCCTTCCTTTCTTTCTTTCTTTGAGGACAACTGCGGTGTTCAGTAATGGAGATAGAAGAAAGAGAAGAGGAAAGGAGAATGATAGGAGATGATAAACGCCTCTAACCATTTATAAATTACTCCCCTGGCCTACTACGAAAGCTGAAAAAGTGAAAAAAAGAGAAGGTAGTTATGCGTTGTTCTTCTTACGCATTTGATAATAAAAGATGATGTGTCGCAGAAGAACTCAGCTCCTCTTGAAGGAAGAAGTGAAGGAAGGTCAGGAAAAGTTAGTAAGTAGTTTGCGGGCGATGAGAGAACCCTGGTAAGTCATTCCCCTCAAGGTCTGCAGAGGAGAGTGGGAAGAGTCGTGGTAATGGACTCACTCTCCCTCCCTCCCCCCCCCCCCCCCCTCTCTCTCTCTCTCTCTCTCTCTCTCTCTCTCTCTCTCTCTCTCTCTCTCTCTCTCTCTCTCTCTTTCTCTCTCTCTCTCTCTCCCTTCCGCCACTTACACACATGTAAATGGACTTGAGCACACAGACATACAGTATATCTATATGTGTTTATTTGCGTTTTTCTTTTGCATATATATAAAATAATATACACAAATGAAAAGCAAAATCATTTATTTTCATGTTTGTCCACATACGCACACATCCATTTTCTCTCTCTCTCTCTCTCTCTCTCTCTCTCTCTCTCTCTCTCTCTCTCTCTCTCTCCCTCTCTCTCTCTCTCTCTCTCTCGCTCTCTCTCTCTCTCTCTCTCTCTCCCTCTCTCTCTCTCTCTCTCTCTCTCTCTCTCTCTCTCTCTCTCTCGCTCGCTCTCTCTCTCTCTCTCTCTCTCTCTCTCTCTCTCTCTCTCTCTCTCTCTCTCTCTCTCCCTTCCGCCACTTACACACATGTAAATGGACTTGAGCACACAGACATACAGTATATATATGTGTGTTTATTTGCGTTTTTCTTTTGCATATATATATGAAACATATATACACAAATGAAAAACAAAATCGTTTATTTTCATGTTTGTCCACATACGTACACATCCATTTACAAATACAGCCAGGGTAATAAATAAACACATGTACGAGTATGTACATTTGCAAACACGTACAAATGCCTCTGTTAATTTTGCCTATCAGCTTCTCATTTTTCTTCATTTTACTCCAATGGCAATTATTTTAATGACTTAATAATTCAGGCTGCCAGACGACCGATAACATAAATTAATATATTCCACCAAGAACTAAACCCCTCTTGCCTCCTTCCAGGAAGTGCCAAGTAAAAAAGACGCACAGAATATTATGCGTTCTGAGTGCCAAGGCCGCAGCTGTGTCTAGTGTACCTCATCTAATATGGCACTCCCTCAAGCTGGGGCCTGTCCTGAAGCTTACAGAATTTTACTTGGACACTGGTGGTTATCGGGAATTTTTTTTTCCTTTCATATTTTTTATCTTTTTTATGTAATGTTCTGTTTGTCTTTGTGAATTCTTCGTTTTCTCTTTCGTCTTGTCTGCTTCGTGGAAATGGAGGCTTTTCCGGAACTGGATTTCTTATTTTCTTTTGTTTTAATGTGGTTATCATTTAATGATAATGATAACTATAATTAGAATAATAGTAAGAATAATTGATGATGATGATGAGATGATAATGGTGATGATGAGGAGGATGACAAAGTTGATGACGACGACGACGACGACGACGATGATGATGATGATGATGATGATGATGATGATGATGATGATGATGATGATGATGTAACAGCATACCCACTTGGTTGTTCTTTTCTCTGACTTTTTACTTCTACTACCAGGGAAAAGTAACTTAATAAGGTGCACTGACCAGCAATCTAAGTCTTGACCCTTACTTTTTTTTTTTTTTTTTTTTTTTTTTAGTTCAGCAACATTTAAATTAGAAAATTAGAAAATACTTATAAAATGTAGAATGGTTAATATATATATATATATATTTTTTTTTTATTTTTTTATAGATGGTTAAGGCTACCATTACTATTAATCTGTTTATCTCCCCACTGATTATTATTGCTGCCATTTATTATCATAATAATGTATACCGTTATATAATTGCGATTATTCATGATACTACTAATACTGTCACCGCTGTTACTGTTGCTATTTTTATTGTTGATTTTTTTTTATTTTTCTTCTTATTTTTAACACTTATAAAAAAAGGTTCTTGAAGAAAATAGGAATAAAAGGTCTTATCCTTTATCCCACGAGCCCCAATTTGCATTTTGTTTATGTTACAGAAAACTTCACTGGTATTTAAAACTTTCTCCTGTGCCAAGCCGAATGAAAATACGCACGATGTTACTAAATGCTCTATCTTGTAGCTGACGATTTTACGGGTAGACTAATGGACGCTATTTGTGTTAGCTGGGTCATTAATTTCTCAGGTAGTTTTCAAAAATAATCAGACTTTCTTTTGCTTCTTTAAAGGTCAGAGCATAAGCTCTTAAAGTAAGCTTCTGCAACTGTTGCAAGCCAGTTATTGTAATGAGAGAAATGAATAAGAACTCATTTCTTCTCGCTATGCCCATTATCATGAATGTAATTGTTAGTATGATGCACTTTGTACTCATTGTCATTATAATCTTTATACTCTGCTGTTTTTTTCATACCTTATAGCATTCTTCACCTTTTCTGCCTCTCTTCCATCTCTTCCCATCCCTTCCCTTTTCCAACCATTCTCCTTCTATCTTTAGCCCCATTCACCCCCTCCCTCTCTCTTTCCCTTTCTCCTTTTAACCCATTCTCTACTTAACTCTCTCTTTTTTTCACTCCTCTCCCGTTTCCCACACCACCCTCCTGCCATCTTCCCTCTCTCTCCATTCCTATCCTATCCTTTCCCCCTTTCTTTTCATCCACACTGGACCTTCCCCGTTCCCCCACTCCCCTCCCTTCCCTCCCCCCTCCCCATCAGTCCCCTCTCTTTCCTACACCCTTCCCCCCCCCCCTGTCCCCTTCCTTCCCTCCCCTGTCCCCACCACTCCCCTCTCTTTCCCCCTTCCCTCCCCACTCCCCTCCCTTTCCCCCTTCCCTCCCCTCCATTCCCCCCCAACCACTCCCCTCCTTTCCCTCCCTTTCCCCCTTCCCCAAAGCCACCCCTGACTCACACCTCCTCGTCAGCTGTCCTCTCTGAAATACTTCAGCTCCACTCAGTGCAAAGTGGAGTTGGTAGCGGTGCAAAGGACGAAGGATTCCTGAGTGTGCTACAAGCCCCCCCTCCTCCTTCCCCCTCCCCCTTCGAACGGCCAGTCCTCGGTCCCTCAGCGTTATGGCCATCTGGAATGGGAATGGGAATGGACGATGTGGGAGAGAAAGGAAGGAATAAACGGTGTGGAAGAGAATGGAAAGGTAATAGGTGGTGTGGAAGAGTCGGGAGAGGAACGGGAAGAGAGAAAGAAAGGAGGGGATTTTAAGAAAGTACAAAAGAGATATGGAAAGGAATAGGGAATGGGGAAATGGGGAGAGGGAAGGTAATCCAAAGGATATGAAGAGAGAAAGGAAGTGAGGAGAAAAATGTGATGTGAAGAAGGACGGAAATCAAGAGAGAGAGAGATTGATTTCACTGAAACGAGAGAGAGGAAGAGAGAGAGAGAGAGAGAGAAAGAGATAGAGAGAGAGAGAGAGAGAGAGAGAGAGAGAGAGAG
>NC_061827.1:8473234-8495734 GCF_019202785.1 Penaeus chinensis | reverse complement strand
ATATACCGGTACTGAAAGTGCTGTAAAGTGTGGTGAGGGCCTGTTGACCTTCTTCCCTGTTAATTCAGGGGTGAGGCAAGGCTGTGCCCTTGCACCAACACTTTTAAACACCTGCATGGACTGTATAATGGACAGAGTTACTATCCAAACTCTGTGTGGAGCAACATTGGGAAATATGAGGATCTCAGACCTTGACTTTGACTGTTGCTATCCTATCCGAGTCTCTGGAGTCACCGGTGGCGGCTCTTGATGCATTTAGCAATATAGTGAAGCCCTTGGACCTAGAGGTCTCCTGAACCAAGAGGAAGATTTAGGACTTTGGGGCCTGTTAGGGAACCCATTCAGTCGATCCATGCTTGTAGTGAGGACATTGAAGTCGCAGAGAGCTTTGCATACCTTGGTAGCGTAGTTCATATCTCTGGGATGTCAGACCAAGAAGTCAGCAGATGGATTGGCCTGGTAGAAAGAGCCATGAACTCGATCAATAAGAGCATTTGGAGATGTCGGTCTCTATGCAGAAGGACCAAGCTACATGTCTTCAAGGCCGTGATTCTGTCAATTTTGCTCTTTGGAAGAGAAACCTAGACGCTATCTAGTGCCTTGGAGTCTCATCTTGATGCCTTTTGTAACGTCTCTTCGCCGGATCATGGGGGTACAGTTGGCAGGACCATGTGTCCAAACAACAGGCTACACCATAAGACTGGCATGGGACCTGTTACTTGCGCAATCCGGGATCGCCAACTCAGGCTATATGCGCACCTACCTCGTTTCCCTGTGGATGACCCTGCCCGAGAGGTTTTCTCTCTGCGAGACAACCCTGGGTGGAGGAGGCCCGTGGAACGACCAAGGATGTCTTTGCTTGGACCGCTAGACCAGACCTGTCGCGAGGAGTTAGAGATAGGCCGAGAGTCTGCCTAGAGACTCGCCATGAGGCACCATCGTGGCTGGAAGCGAAGGGTTGATGCGGCCATGCGCCCCCGTCGGCGTTAGCCCCTTGATAAGGATGATGAATAATATGATAATAATAAGATTAATAATAATAATAATGTTGACAATAATCATGATCAGTAATAATAATGGTAATAGTAGCTAGCATTATTCTCATCATTAATGTGATAATCAGTATCATAATCGTTATCATTATCATAACCATTATTATCATCGTTATCCTTACCATCGTTATTATTGACAATAACATTTCCATCATTATTGTTGTTATTATCATTATTATTTGTATTGTCATTATCGTTGTCATTATTATTGCTACCAATAGTATTATTATTATCATTATCATTTTTACTATTATTAATATTGTTGTTATTATTATTATCATTATAATTATGATTATTATAATCATTATCATGATTGTTATTATCATAATCATTATCATGATTGATATTATCATAATCATTATAATAATAATGATAATAACAATAATAATTATTAATATTACTATTTTTGATCATTATTATCATTATCATCAGTATTACCATCATTATCGTTATTGTTATCATGGATGACGATAATAAGAACAAGACCATCAGCGTGACATTAAAAAATAGCATTTATATAATAGCGACACAAGTAGCAGTAGTGGTAGGTAGTAGTAATAATAGTAATTGATTTAATATCATGATTCTAATAACTATTATTTGTTTATGCGTATCCTAGTTGTAAGTGCCAATAATATCTTTACTATCGGTTCACTATTCTTGTCCTTATACCCCCCCCCCCCCCGTAAAAAAAAAAAAAAATAAATAAAATAAAACGATAAAAAACAAAAAATTAAATCTACCCGCCTTTCTTCTCTTAGAAAATTCACCCCCTAAGAAAATAAGACATTCTGATGTATAGTACAATCTCTTTACATGGGACCTCCCCTTAAAAGAGGTTATCATGGGTCGAGAAAATTCTATTTCCCGAAGAACATTTCCTTGCGGCCCCTCTGGTTTATGGAGAACATCTCATGGGGAAAAGAGATCTTGACCCGGCGCCCTCTGCTTTATGGCCAGCTGGCAGGACGATCAAGACATAATCGCTTCTGCCAAGGTCTCTATCATCTGTTCTCCATCACATTATCTCCGCGACGTATCTCATTCCCGTATTCCTAGGCTTTGAGAGATGTCCTTGAGTTATTTTTTTTTTATTATTTAGTGAATTTATTTATAGATTTTATTTTATTTTTAATCTATTTTATTTATTTATTTATTCATTTTTGAGGATGGGGGGGGGGGTGCATAGATGTGCAAGCCGTTGTTATGTTTATTTCTGAGTGCGCATTTTTTTCTATTTCTTTTATTTTGTGTTAAATTTCTTTCTCTCTCTCCTCTTTCTTTTTCTGCTAAAGCAGAGCATTTATTATATAGTTTAAGTACCTAGTTGTACTTTATCTTTCGTTCTCCGTGTATTTTCTTTCCCTTTCCACCTTTCTTCTTCTTTCTCTCCACCCTCCTCCTCCTTTCTTCTTCTCTTCCAAAAAGTGCAAACTCTCTCTCGTTTTCGCCATTCCTTATTCTATCTGAGCTATTGATTTTCCTCCGCCATTGTCCTTTGCAACATCTTGCCTTGAGCCTGAACTCCGGGGGATCCCCATGGCCCGCCGCAGTGCTCAATGGCTCTCATCTTCTCGTCCATTTTAGCGCCTGTCTTTTGTTTTCATTTTTCTTTGATATATCATGCTGATTGTTCTTATTCTTTTCAGTGTTTGTTCATTGCCTCTCAGTTTTATCTGTTTATCTCGGGATTTACCTTTAGCGGATTTTTTGCATAGCTTTAACTTTGTTTATTGTTATTTGCAGCCTCAGACGTGTGCTAACTCTGTCTTTTTCTCATTCCCTTTTCCTTAGCTGTAAGTTTTACTCCGTTCAGTCTGTACTCCTCCGTTCCTTTTATTCTCTGCCTTCTCTCTCTTATCTCCCCTCTCTTCTCGCGCCTCACTTGCACCCCAGTCTCTTCCTCCTTCCTCCCCTCCTTTATTACTATCCGGTATCTCCTTGTCTTTACACTCACCAGACACCAAACTTCTTAAACATTCCAATTTCGATTTCTACCTCGCGTCAGCAACAACCCTTTCTCTTCCTTCCCTCCCTTCCTTTCCCCTCCTCTTCTCTTCTCTTCATCCTCTACTCTTCCACTATTTTCCTCTTTTCTTCTTCTCTTCCTTACTTCTCCCTTTCTTTCAGCTTCTATTTCTCTCCCTCAATCCCTCTTCAGATGAATATCCTCCTCTCCTCTCTTTTGCTCCTCCCTTACTCTCTTTCTTCTTCTCGCCTGCCTTCCTAAAAAAAAAAAAAACTCCTCCTCCCTTCCTCTCCTCCTCACCTCCTTTTCTTCTCCCTCTTTTCCATTCAAGACGAACATCTTTTAGGACAGACTTTTACGTTTCGGCTTCGTAGGTCTTCGATGCATTCTCTTCTCCTTCCTTTCTTGACATTTCTCTTATCAAGTTCTTCTGTCGATTTACCTCCCCTTTGTGTGGTCGCTCAGGGAGTCTGATCCCGTCCGCAAGATGGTGGCCGAGAAGCTTTTCCGTTTGTGAGTTGTTTATGAGGTGTCTGTGAGATTTGCTTGCCAGTCTTTGTACCTTTGTGCGGCGGTTGGTTATCAGTCGTTGTGAGGTGTTTGTAAGTGTGCGGAGAAAGAACGTTCTCATCAGGCTTTTGCTAAACGTTTCCGCATCTGTAATCTCCTTGTCTGTGCCTGATCTCTGCTTGCAACTTCCACATTCTAAGCTGCTTTCTGAGTGGCGGGTCAGGAAAAGTGTGCATTCTCGGTGGAGCGTGCGGCAATTAAAAGCCACTTAGTGCTTTTATCATATGGCAATATGTCGACGTTAAAGCTCTCTTTAGCTCCAACCTGTCTGGCTGGTGTCATGAATATAGAATAGTTATTAACGTTTAAGTTCGCGCACACACGTACACACTCGTATGCATATATACAAATATACGCACACACAAAAAAACACATATATGTAATACATATGTGCGCAAACATACATACAAATACATACACACAAATACACACTAACATACAGATATATGTATATATAAATATACATATACATATACATGTACATATATATATATATATATATATATATATATATATATATATACATATATATACATACACACACATATGTATGTGTATATATATACATATATACATTTATATACCCACGTATATGCGCATATATTTTATTTATATATATATATATATATTCACACACAGTATATATATATATATATATAAATATATATATATATATATATATATATATATATATATATATGTATATGTGTGTGTGTGTGTGTGTAGATATGACTAATTAAATTGTATATATATACTCATATATGTACAAATACATATATATATGTATATATATATACGTATGTGTATATATACATATATACAAACATTCTCTCTCTCTCTCTCTCTCTCTCTCTCTCTCTCTCTCTCTCTCTCTATATATATATATATATATATATATATATAAAATGTAATGTACATATATGCATCAATATATACATACACATACATACACTGAGACATACATTTATTTAAATATATATATATATATATATACATATATATCCACACACTCACATATGTATATAAATATATAATGTACATATAACATATATATACATATACATATATTTATATGTATGTATGTATATATACATCTATATATATATATATATATGTATATGTGCATATATATATGTATATGTGCATATATATATGTATATCTATACGTATACGACGGGGGTTCAAAATGTTAATGGAAAAAATCTATAACAAAAAATCATATGGAAAGTATGTAATAACGTATCGCCACCAGTTGGAAGCCATATGATCTAAACCATGTCAGTACAGCTCTTTTTACATCTTCAACCGATGGAACATTTCAATTATTTTTTTAAAATTTGGAAACAGAAACAAGTTGGATGGGGCTAAATCGGGGTTGTGATGTGGGTATCGGACGATTTCCTCCTTAACGCTTAGATTTTGCTTTGACTGGTTCACTTCCACCCCTGGTCACCCACTGTTTTGATTGAATTTTCTCCTTGGGATAGTACTGGTAGAGCTATGTTCCATCCCCTGTCACAATTCTCTGCAGAAAAGCTTCAGTCTTCATTCCACTTGTTCAAAATTTCCATTGAAAGATCTTCCCTTGTTTGTTGCTGATCTGGGCGCAACAG
Organism: Penaeus chinensis; assembly: GCF_019202785.1. NCBI lineage: Eukaryota > Metazoa > Arthropoda > Malacostraca > Decapoda > Penaeidae > Penaeus > Penaeus chinensis. The sequence goes on along the minus strand of NC_061827.1, from coordinate 8,490,530 downwards.
CCTAGCGGAAAGCTTGCTTAGCCTCAAACTCTCTACCAGAATTGTGTGTGCAGAATCAACAGAGATGTTGGCTGTGTCTACTACTGATTCAGTGTTTATTCGTCTATCCTTTTAAATCGTGTCGCGAACAGTATCAATGTTTTCCTCACAAACTGCCGTTGATGACTTTCCACTGCGGTGCTCATCTTCAATTTCGTTTCTTCCACTTCTGAACCGACTTATCCATTTGTAGGTTGTTGATTTCTTTGGGGCATTGTTACCATAAACTTGTTCCAGAGCATCAATGATTTGCCTATTCTCCCAACCGAGTTTCACCTTGAATATAATGTCTGTCCTGGCATCGATTTTGGTGGATTCCATGTTGCTTGAATGGTGCCTGATTTCCAACTGGCGGCGATGCGTTATTACCTACATTTAAGGGTTCATGTTTGAACACGATATAACACGTTGGTACAAGAATGTTCAGGTGCATTCAAATCAAAATCCTTCCTTATGATATTTAGTTATGAACTTTTTCCACGAACTTTTTGAAGCCCCCTCGTACACACACACACACACACACACACACATATATATATATATATATATATATATATATATATATATAATATATATAATATATATAATATATACATATAATATATATGTAATCTATATATAACATATATATATATATATGTGTGTGTTTGCATGTATATACATACATACATACATATGTATATATACATATATATACACACATACATATATATGTATATATACATATGTATATGTACGTATGCCGTAAGCGTGCATATATATATATATATATATATATATATATATATATATATATATGTGTGTGTGTGTGTGTGTGTATGCATTAGTAAGTGTTTGTGTACACACACACACATATATATGTATATATATGTATATATACATATATGAAAGGAAAGCAGCCACTGTAAGAAATTAAATTCAATATCATTTCTTACTGTGGCTGTTTTCCTTTCATCTTTGTGTACACGTTACTGTGTTTGTGTTTGTGTCATATACATATATGTCTATCTGAGTGTGTGTGCGCATATGTATATGCATTAGTGCGTGTTTGTGGGTATATATATATATATATATATATATGCATATATATATATGGACACACACATATATATTTATATATCTATGTTCATATATATATAGTTATGTAGAAAAGGTGTGAATGAGAATGAAAATCTTCACAATACAAGACATGTATATGACCGGTTTTGATTACATCTTCATCAGAAGATATAATTGTACATGTATTTCTGACGAAGATATAATCGAAACCGGTCAAATACGTCTTTGTATTGTGAAGATATTCATTCTCATTTATACCTTTTCTACATCTGTCAACATGAATACGGTTCATATATATCTATATATATATATATATATATATATATATATATATATATATATATATATATATGTGTGTGTCTGTGTGTGTGTGCGTGTGAATACCTATATATACATATATACATACACATATACACGGGTGTGTATATATATATATATATATATATATATGTGTGTGTGTGTGTGTGTATGTGTCTGTGTGAGTGTGTGTACGTATATGTATATGAATGTTTGCGTATGTGTGTGTTTGTATTTATGTATGCATGTATATATATATATTTTATATATAGTATATATATGCACACACACATATATATGTATATATATATATGTGTGTGTGTGTGTGCGTGTGTGTGTTTGTATGTGTGTGTGTTTTATGTATGTGTGTATATGTGTATGTATATATACACATATACGTACACACTCACACACACACATATATATAAATATATGTATGTATACATATATGTCTGTATGACTGTGCTTTTTTTTTAAGCCCCCTAAGGTTCTCCTTAGGAAGCCAGCAACCTGCACAAACGGCCGGCATGCATCATGGCCAAGGAGGAGCTCGGCCCGTGTCGCCCTTCATCTCGGCGACCAGCGTGAGTGATGCCCTCCGCCGCGCCGCTTTCTGTTCGCACGGCAGGAGTGTTAACGCCAACAGATTCCTTCTTGTCAAGTCGTAATGGCGGTGCATTCGTCCCTCTCACGTGTTATCGCCGCCGCTGATCACTCCTGTCGAGGCGTATCTGGCCCTAGTAGACAGCAGCGGGCAAGGGACGCGGCGGGGAAATCGAGCATGGAATCCTATCTTCCTCCTCAGGGATTACGGCCTGATGTTTGGGATTTCCTTCCTCCGGGCGCCATCATCACTTCCATCGTCCATTAACATGGCTGTTCCTCTTCCTTCTTGCCATAGACTGAGCCACCGAAACTTGCAAAGAAAACTTATCCAGAAGTTAAAACTTTCAAGATTATTGCACTCTCTGTTAATGTGAAGGAGCGAAAGTACGTTTACAAAAGGCATTTTTATAAATCTATGTGATTCTCATTCTGATATATGTAAATAACGTGCAGAATTAAGAAAATGCATGAACATGCACGCATATAATACAAATATGTAATTATACTAACGTCTAGATGAATACATAGTGGGTGAAACACATACCATATATATGATATATATGTGTAGAAATGTGTATATATATTATATATTCATATATGCATATTCATCACACACATATGTATATATAAATATATGTGTATATATAATGATAGATGGATAGATAAATGGATGGATGGATAGATATATATACAAATATACATTCCCACAGACACACATACACACACACACACACATATGTGTGTGTGTATATGTATGTATGTATGTTAGTGTGTTCGTATATGTAAATATATATATACTTATACAGATATATCATACATATTATATATATATATATATATATATATATATATATATACAAATATATATATTTATGTTAGTGTAAATAATATATAAAAATGTATGTATGTGCCTCTTTAGTATATATATATATATATATATATATATATATATATATGTAAAAATAAATATGTTTGTGTATTTATATATCCACATATACATACATATATTTGTATATATTTACATATACATGTATATATGTATCTCTATCTATCTATCTATATATATACATACATACATATATGTGTGAGTACGTATATATATACATATATGCACACACACATATATATATATATATATATATATATATATAAGTACATAGATACATACATATATAGACACGCACACAAAAATGTGTCCATATGTGTGTATTTATATACATGTATATATAAAAAATGTGTATATATATTTACACATATATACGTATATATGTATTTATATACACATACATACATATGCATATATATATATATATTTATATACATATATATATTTATATACATATATATATAAATATACATATATATATATACATACGAGAAAGAGAGTGCGAAAGAGAGAGAGAGAGGGTGTTAGATGTTAAAACATGCGCAATAGTAGATATATATTGATTATTACACATATGGTATATGCAAACACACAACACATGCATTTAAGACATTTCTACTCAGATATAATAAAAACAAATGTTTACATACAAATAAATTATATCAGGGACGATAACGGAAAGAAAGTACCTCCATTTCCACCATCATATTCCTTCTATCACCAAAAGTGCTATCACCGATGAATTATTTATGCTTTTAAGGACAATCGTATCGAAAATCAATTCCGGAACGCAATGATGGAATTATCCGCCTTTGTGGTCATTACAGTAATTACACAACGCAGCGCTGACTAATGCAGATATCAGTGAATATAAAGTAAAGCAGGTTTCCAATATGAAAACCAGAGCTAATGTTATAGGTTTAATTTTTCGTCGGTAAACCAGTGTCCTGCATAACAATAGCGATTGCTCTTTATCCATAGCGGTTGTCCGGTCAAAGAAGATTATGATTGATTAAATTCCAAGAGTGAAAACAAGAAAAACTCGGCTACCTTTGAGGAGGAGGATCGAGGCAGGAACGAGGGAATAGCCTGAGGGTGAATGAATTATTATGGCCGTTATTAACGCGTGAGAGTTCAAACTTCTTCATTAAAACTTCGTGATGACGAACGAAAGATCGTTTATCGCCAAGCCGCCGGGGGTAAGTGAATGTGTGAGACGGAGGAGAGGCTGAGGGGAAAGGCGAGGGCGGGGAGAAGAGGGAATAAATTTGGAAATGGGCAGACTAAGAAAAGGGGAGAAGGGGAGAGGACAAGGAAAGTCAAGAGAAGATAAAGAGAGAAAGGAAGGTAAAAGGGGAAAAGAGTAGAAGAGAAAAAATAAAGAGAAAACGGGTTAGGAGCAGTTTTACACAAACTTCCATATAACCCTACCTACAGTCGCAATGGTTATGCAAATTCTCACTTTCCTATTCTACCCCCTGACTCAATGCCGCTTCGGGAGTCATTCCAAGCTATTCCAAGTCATTCCAAGGCACGAGTATCAAAAGCGTAAAATCAATCTCATAACTTCACTCCAAACTGACCAGCGTACAAGTCTAATATTCTTTCGGCGGACTCAGACTGGTTGGCTCGACACACACGGCAGCCATAACATAATTTCTAATAATTGGACATTTTCCCCAACATCAAAGTGTAATTAGCAGCCGTAAAGACTCAGGTGTTTCAAAGTAAGCCGGGAGTGACCTGGTCTAACCTGATTAAACCGGGAAATGTTCAGTAATGTCATTGCAGGCACATTTCCTTCCTCGTGTTTAAGCATAATGAGCAAATAAATTTAAACTTAAAGATTCAAGTAATGGGAAAGACGTGCCTGCTTGTCGTTTAAACGATTTACGCGCAAACACACACCATGCTTATGTTTATACGGTGCGTATGTATGTACACACAAACACGCACAAATATATGTGTATCTATTTATATATATATGCATGTACGTATATGTATGTATATAAATACATATACATATGCATACATACAAACACACACATATTTATACATAATATATCCATACATGTAAATATATGTATATACACACATATGTGTGTGTATGTGTTTATGTATGTTTGCATCTGTGTATACTGTAGATATATATACATATATAGATAGATACACAAATACATATATGTGCCTGTGTGTTTATTCATTTATCTCTTCATTTATTAATCTATACATAAGCACACAAATACACTTCTATGCCCGCCCACACATACACACACGTTTGTTAAATCATAAAACTACTGTATGATCCCCACTTTCTTTAGGCCAGAACTCTCAAATCTACTGTATCCTCCGTTCCATGGAAATTTCAGACTCATATTTGAGTAGACAACATTTGCCAGCCGCAAGCAGAGAATGCTCATGAGCACCTGGTTAAGGAAATAGCTAAGATTCCGTGAGGTGCACTCATCTATAAGGATTTTTTTCCCTCTTCAATAAACTGTTTGACCGTTACGGTTTGCTTTAGTTATCTAAGAATGGAACTTAAAAAAATTGATTTAAACATTTTGGCAAACTTGGTTGCAAAGATTTATCTGTGGAAGTTCAGAAATAAATGCATATACAGAAGGCACGAGCATCGAAGGAAAGGCGACATGAATCTTTTAGCAACTTTATTTGCCTCTCTCCTGTCTATATCTCTTGCCTTGATTTGTTTATCCTCTATTCCTCTTTCTGTGTCTGTCTCCATTTCAGATTCTCTAACCTATATCTCTCTTCCCATCCTACCTCTCTCTCTCTCTCCCATCTAAATGCCTCTTGTCTCAGTGTGTTTACCTCCTCTTTCACCCCCTATTCATCTTGCTATATCTGCTCTGAGATCTCTATGCCTTTCACCCACATCCCCCCTCCCTGTCCTTCATCCCAATGTCCCTCCCTAGCTACACGTCTTCTTTAATCCCCTGCCCTGTCCCCTTTCTCTCTGTGTCTAGACCAGTAGATCCCAAACTTTTTATACTCGCGACCCTTTTCACATACATCTGACCCCCGGACAATAGCAATTTGCTATTTCTTCAACTAATTTTAAACTAATAGAAAAAATAAATATCAGCTACATGGACAATATACGTTCAAGACACGGATTCTCAGCATATTCTTAATGTGTACACGGACTACAACAGTATATTAGTTACCGATATTCTTCCAAAAATGTCGTAATCTCACCACCCTCTAATCCTCCAAGACTTACGACTACAAAGTTAATGGGGAACTGGGTATTTGAATTGATGGTGTTGTGTATGTTGAGAGAGGTAAATAAAGTCTATAAGCCACACCCACTTATAGTCATATACTGGGTTTCCTCGAATTTCTATATCTTTATCGTTGAATATTACATATCTACAGCTAGTCGCAAGTCTCGTAAAGGTCGCAATTGAAAGAAACATGAAACAATATAAAGACTGAGATGGTGGTCAGCTGTGGAAGAGCTAGCATCAAGAATGTGGTTGTCATTATTGCGAGCTAGATGCATGAAACAACTAGCGTCAAGATATTCATTAATGCCAGCTCTGGAAAAACTGGTACTGAAATGACGGATATTAATTTATTCCAAGTGTAAAGGAGCTAGGGTAGAGATGGTGCTAATACCAACTATGGAAAAATTAGCATCAAGATTTCCGTTATTATTACCAGCTGTCAAAGATCTAGCACTAAGGAGGTTGAGCAGTGCTTCCTATACTAACAGATAGAAGAGAAAGAAAACGCATTACCAATAATAATGTTAATAAATATTATCATAATCATTATTATTACTATCATTATTAAAATTCCTATATTATCATTACAGTTAGTATTATCTTTGTTATGCACTGTTATGTTTATATTATTATTTCAGTAGTAGTATTAACAGTATCATTTTTATTAGTAGTAATGCTAGTATTATTATATTATAATTATCATAATCATGTATTATTTCTAATAGTAGTAGGAAGCCTCCGGGCTAGTGCAGTGGTAACGTGCCGGCCTCTCTTCCGAGGGGCCGCCCAGGCGCGAGAAGTCGATTGTCGCCAGGAGGTTACTGCTGTGGCTGGGTACCACGGCGGGTAAGGACGAAGCCGAGTCAGCACCAGCTTATACACGGTAGCGAATCGACATTAGGCGACACAGGCCGGGCTCCCCTCATTGGCATAGCCTGGGCGAAGCTCAGCTTCGCATATCGAACTTATCTTTAGTAGTAATACTAGTAGTTTTATAAGTGTTATTATTTTTATCATTATCATTATCAGTGTCAATATCGATAATCATTAAGATATGCCCATACTGCAATACGCAAGGCTATTGGATATTACCGAGGACTTCAAATTTACAGGAATGTGTGCAAATGTAAATGAAATCAAACACATTTAGGTATACTTAAAACCAGGTAAATATATTAATCTGTTACAGCAATATAGGTTACTACTTCCCAACACTACCGCTCCTATCACTACAATTAGTAATGATTTAGTAGTAGTAGCAGTAGCATAACAAAAATAATGATCATAATGATGATATTGATTACAAAAATTACAATATTATTGATAATAATCATAAAGATGATAATGATAATGTCAATGAATATCATTATGTGATACTGTTTGCCGAACTAAAACTAAATTTATGAAATGTTGACGTAATTACTTTTATCAGGATGTCTTACGAATCAAAGAGTAAGCCCCCATAACGGGAGCCACTTTGCCATGGTGGGGGGTCCCGATGACCTGGTGAACCGAACCAGTGGGGTACTCATACTGGACCAAGGAGAACTCTCTCACTTGTGTTTGCCGTGAGTGGTTGGGAAACAGCAGTCCTGGAGGTTGAGCGACGCTGAATGCTGCAGCTAGCAACACACCTCTTTGGTCTATTATTGTTAGACAAATGGCTTGATCAAGGCCTAGTCAAGTAAAACGGCTGGTCAAATTGGATTAGAGTCAAGCAGGTACTACCCAGTAGGCATCACATAGGTCCCACGAATGCCATAAGATCTGGGTGGTAACTGAATATAATTTCTTCACTACCCCTGTGGTGGTGTATTTCAGTCCCAATCTATAGTTACCCCTCGTTGGATCCCATGGTGGGTGTGGGGGTGAGATAAATTCTAATTTGTATGGTCTACAAATTTAAAAAGAACTGGCTCTCTCCCTGATGACCAACACAATTCCTTGGCCAGTCCCTCTCAATTGTCACCTGTTGTTCCCATGGAACTTTATCAGGTTTCAAATGGCAAAAATGGGAATTGGACCAGGTAAGGAGAAAAATCCTCAGTCCATCAAGAAAATCTTTCCTGGGAAATATGGAAGTATTTCATATAATCTTGTCGTGAAGACCATTAATAGTGTCCCCCGTGGATCTTATTTTTGAAATCCATTGTAAGAGAGTTGAGGTGTGTCAACATGATCCTCGGATCACCCCACAATGAGATGGTAGCCTGATAATTCAAGTTTCGTCACTAGACGAGTGACAGTCGGCGAGCGATATGTGACATTTCTGAGGCTCATGTTTCATTTTCTCACAAAATATTAAATTAGTGGAAAGGAAATGTCTTTTCCTGGGACCTACTGAGATATTCTAAGGAAAAACTGACACTGTCACCACAGTTCGACCTTAGTCCTTGAAGTAAGATTGAAATATAGGAACTACCTCTGTTGAATTGTTCCATCAGAAGCAGAGTAGGAGTAAGGGTCTATTAATATCCTCCCAAACTAACGACACTGAAGCTATCAGGCAAGATTCCAGAGGTCTCACTACTGACAGCTACTGTTGCCACCACATCCACAGAGGCCTCTAATACTAGTCAGAATGCCCTTGAACCAAAGGCTCAGATCCACCCTTCGCCCGGGAAAATGAATACTAAACCTGTCCAAAAAGACTCCTCTTCCTAAAGCAAGGTCTTTGGAGCCACCAGAAAAGGCTCTAAAGACCTCAGCAGTGATATCTCTACATCCACAAGGGCCTCTGTTGCTAAACAGAATGCCCCTTAACCAAAGGCTTAGGTCCACCCTTTCCCTGGGCAGAAAAATCCTGATCCTGTCCAAAGCGTTCTCCATTCCAAAGTAAAGTCTTTGGATCCATTAGGCAAGCTCCAGAGCGTCTTGTAAAATCATCTGTAGTTATGCAGGGATCTGCAAAAGATTTCTAGTGTGGTCAGGATACTGTTGATTATTTAACATAGTGAATTAACTTTGCAGAATATGTATCCATTCCCAAAAGTAGTGAGTACTATCTTGATGAATACCAACAAGCTGTGAGAGCAATAAAAGATGCATCAAGACAGCTGAAACGACTCCAGTGCAATGTGACCTTGACTCATTATATAGAGATCAAAACCAAGCCAAGGCCCTACGTAATAGGATCTTTAGGGAGAGCATGAGACCAACCACATGGAAAGAAGTATTACCATTCCCATTCCTAAACCTGGCAAGGATGCTTCCATATCAGGGAATTACAGATCTATTGCTCTCACCAGCTACATCTGCAAGCTTTACTTACCTGGCACTCCCTTTTTAGTAACCTGGTGTTTGATTATTTTATACCTAGTCCTCACCTGAAAATAACATATTTTACTAGAATGCGTTCACTAATCTTAAATACCTGGTATTCTTTATTTTTCAGTACTTACCTGGCACCCCATATACATACAGTGCTTATTTTACCAGGCATCTACATTATTTTTCAAATACCACGCCTATTTTTTCCCTCCAAAAAAAAGTTCTTGCGGCAGCTTATGATAATCACTTTTATTTCTTCTCTGGAACCACAAATGAACCCACATACGACATTTTAGTAATTGTTGAGCCTCCATTTCTACAGATGACATATAACCTGCGAGGAAGGCTGCACGGGCAACTATAGACATCATGTTAGTTGCTGAAATTGAGTGCATAGCCGATGGTTCGGTTCAACCCGTGTAATCAGCAGGGTGAGAAATCGCCCACAAGTACTAGTCATTTTCTACCCCCTTAGGAAACTTAAATTTATTAATAAAAAAAAGGAAGAAAAAAGCAGCCTGTACGGGACTTCATTGTATACTCGAACCGGCAAAGGGAGTTGTTGAAAAAAGGGGTATTTTAGCTGAAAGAACAGTGTGTGTGGCTGGGAAACATTGGACTCTATTGAATACATATCTCACTCATAACATTTCTAGATGTTATGAGCACATTCTGTTATTGATTGACTAGGCCACCTACTTTGCTTACCTAGCACTCAAGCTACCTACTTTACTTGCCTAGCACTCTAGCTACTTACTTTACTTACCTGGCACTCAAGCTACTTATTTTACTTACCTGGCATTCAAGCTACCTACTTTACTTACCTTGCACTTGCTGTATTTAACAAGCATTGCTTACCTTCCTTTAATTACTCTATAAAACAATGGCGCTGGAGCTTCCCTAACTCAAGTAACTTCCATTCATTTTCTACTTCACTCACAACTCCTTTAGCAAAACTACAATTATATATACATATATATATATAGAAGCAGCCTGTATGGGACACTGTATAGTCTAACCAATGAGAGATAGCAGCAAAGGGAGGTATTGAGAGACTGGGTATTTTAGCTGAAAAAGTTGTGTGTGTGTGTTGGGAAACATTGGGCTACATTGAATACATCTCACTCATCACATTTTAACATGTTATGAACACATTCGGTAATTGACTGAGCCATCTACTTTACTTACCTGGCACTCAAGCTATCTATTTTACTTACCTGACACTGAAGTTACCTACTTTACTTACCTGGCACTGAAGTTACCTACTTTACTTACCTGGCACTCAAGCTATTGCTTTAATTACCTGGCACTCTAACTACCTACATTACTTACCAGGCACTCTAGCTACCTGCTTTACTTACCTGACATTCAAGCTACCTACTTGAATTACCTGGCACTCTAGCTACCTGCTTTACATACCTTGCACTTACCGTACTTAACAAGCATTGCTTACCTTCCTTTAATTACTCTACAAAGCAATCGCACTGAAACTTCAGTGGCACCCCCACCAATCATTTCCATTTTCACAATAAGGATTTAAATGTATGAACCATCGACTCTAATTCAAGTAGCTCCCAGTCATTTTCCACTTCACTCGAAACCCTTTTAGCAAACCTACTATTATATATATATAAAAGAGCTTGTATGGGACCTCATTATATAGTATAACCAATGAGATATAGCAGCAAAAGTAGGTGTTGAAAAACTGGGTATTTTAGCTGAAAGAGGCGTGTGTGTGGTTGGGAAACATTGGGCCATATTGAATACATCTCGCTCATCACATTTCTACATGTTATGGATGTATTCTGTTATTGATTGGGCCACCTACTTTACTTACCTGGCACTCAAGCTGCCTTTCTTACTTACCTGGCATTCAAGCTACCTACTTACTTACCTTGCACTTGCTGTATTTAACAAGCATTGCTTACCTTCCTTTAACTACTCTATAAAACAATGGCGCTGGAGCTTCCCTAACTCAAGTAGCTCACATTCATTTTCTACTTCACTCACAACTCCTTTAGCAAAACTACAATTATATATACATATATATAGAAGCAGCCTGTATGGGACACTGTATAGTCTAACCAATGAGAGATAGTAGCAAAGGGAGGTATTGAGAGACTGGGTATTTTAGCTGAAAAAGGTGTGTGTGTGTATTGGGAAACATTGGGCTACTTTGAATACATCTCACTCATCACATTTTAACATGTTATGAACACATTTGGTAATGACTGAGCCATCTACTTTACTTACCTGGCACTCAAGCTATCTATTTTACTTACCTGACACTGAAGTTACCTACTTTACTTACCTGGTACTGAAGTTACCTACTTTACTTACCTGGCACTCAAGCTATTACTTTAATTACCTGGCACTCTAACTACCTACTTTACTTACCAGGCACTCTAGCTACCTGCTTTACTTACCGTACATTCAAGCTACCTACTTTAATTACCTGGCACTCTAGCTACCTACTTTACTTACCTTGCACTTACTGTACTTAACAAGCATTGCTTACCTTCCTTTAATTACTCTACAAAGCAATCGCACTGAAACTTCAGTGGCACCCCCACCAATCATTTCCATTTTCACAATAAGGATTTAAATGTATGAACCATCGACTCTAATTCAAGTAGCTCCCAGTCATTTTCCACTTCACTCGAAACCCTTTTAGCAAACCTACTATTATATATATAAAAGAGCTTGTATGGGACCTCATTATATAGTATAACCAATGAGAAATAGCAGCAAAAGTAGGTGTTGAAAAACTGGGTATTTTAGCTGAAAGAGGCGTGTGTGTGGTTGGGAAACATTGGGCCATATTGAATACATCTCGCTCATCACATTTCTACATGTTATGGACGTATTCTGTTATTGATTGGGCCACCTACTTTACTTACCCGGCACTCAAGCTGCCTTTTTTACTTACCTGGCACTCAAGCTACTTACTTTAATTACCTGGCACTCTAACTACCTACTTTACTTACCTGGCACTCTAGCCACCTACTTTACTTACCTGGCACCATAGCCACCTACTTTACTTACCTGGCACTCTAGCCACCTACTTTACTTACCTGGCACTCTAGCTACTTACTTTACTTACCTGGCACTCTAGCTACTTACTTTACTTACCTGGCATTCAAGCTACCTATTTCACTTACCTGGCATTCAAGCTACTTACTTTAATTACCTGGAACTTGCTGTACTCAAGCATTGCTTACCTTCCTTTAATTACTCTACCAAGCAATGGCGATGAAGCTTCAGGAGCTTCAGTGGCACCCCTACCAATCGTTCCCATGAAGAAGTGTCCCTTTTCACAATGAGAATTTAAATGTATGAACCATCTCGCGAGTCCAGGGCTGGGATACTCAAAACTACCCGTTCGTTACAAGGCCAAGGAGGTTGTAACCGCTTTACTACATCGTACCTTCCGATCTCCTTACTATATTGGAAACCACCGATACTCAAAAAATAATTACAACGTAGTAAGCACATTGTAAGGCCCGTGTTTACATTGTAAGTTAATTCCACTGACTACCAAGAGAGGGCAGACTGGTAGTCCATTGACCAATCAGCAGTTAGCCTATTAGACCTAACAACCAATGGAAATCCATGGCTGTTGTATTGCCACGCCCCCAACGGTCACCTAAACCATGGAAGTCCCCGAGTGATATTTTTGAAAGACTCAGCCAAGTGTTGTAAAATAAATTAACTATGACGAATTTCAAAGAATAACCTTTCATAGTACAAGTTTTACTTACAAAGAGAAAATGATAACACGCAGCAATCGTCTTCAGGTAAAAAAAATCGAAATATAATATACATTATTATTTCTTTTATTCTTAACAAAGTTCATGAGGTCTCACATATGACATTTTACATATATACTGATAATCGAAATAATTCTTGAAAGGATTGTCTAGTTGGATATTTCGCATTAGAGAAGGTTATTGTAAAACAAATCTAAGAAATCTGTGATATCGCAATAAATGCTTATTCTCTTCATAGAGTGAAACTAATGATTCGCTATAATAATGTCTTTCACGCTACAATGCTCGGTCATAAAGATGAGCAGCCACCAAAACATTGTTGTTAGTCGTGTGTCAACTCAATTTACAGTCAATTTATATTTGATTCAAGATGACAAAAATGCATGGGAAACAAAGAATATGCTAGACAATTGAAATTCCCCGGTATTAAATATGGAAAAGGCATGTTAGTCAATTAAAGGTTTCTGTCGACTAAGTAGTAAACCGTACTATATCCGGTTTCAAACCCTTACGATAGCCCCGGAGCAGTTGTAACTTACAAGATACTTTACAATGTGTGACGTCATGACATGGCGGCTAATTTTGTTTCGAGTATGGCCTTCGGAGGCCTTACGACATTGTAACGGTTCCGTGGTGAGATACAACATTGTGAAAGGTTTGGAGTATCCGGCCCCAGTACTGTAACTCAAGTAGCAATCATTTTCCACTTCACTCGAAATCCTATTAGCAAACCTACATTTATGTATATAATGACAGCTCCTTAACCAATGAGATATAGCAGCAAAGGAAGGTGTTATAAAAAGTGGGCATTTTAGTTGAAACATTGGTCTATATTGAATACATATCTCACTCAACATTTCTAGATGTGAACACATTCTGTTATTGATTGACGGAGCCACCTGCTTTGCTTACCTGGCACTCAAGCTACTTACTTTACTTACCTGCCACTCTAGCTACCTACTTTACTTACCTTGCACTTACTGTACTTAATAAGCATTGCTTACCTTCCTTTAATTATTCTACACAGCAATGGTGCTGAAGCTTCAGTGGCACCCCCATCAATCATTTCCATTAAGAAGTGTCCATTTTCACAATGAGGATTATAAACGTACGAACCATTGACTGGGTTCTCGCCAGTCTGATACCTTAACACAAGTAGCTCCTATTCGAACCTACAATTATGTATATAAAAAAGCGGCCTGTACTGGACAGCAGCAATCTGGGTATTTTAGCTGAAAAAGCCGTGTGTGTGGTTAGGAAACACTGGGCTATATTGAATACATCTCACTCATAACATTTCTACATGTTATGAACACATTCTGTTATCGACTGCACCATCTACTTTACTTACCTGGCACTCAAGCTACCTACTTTACTTACCTGGCACTCAAGCTACTTACTTTACTTACCTGGCACTCTTGCTACCTACTTTACTTACCTGGCACTCTAGCTACTTACTTTACTTACCTGGCACCAAGCAATGGCGCTGAAGCTTCGGGAGCTTCAGTGGTACCCCCACCAATCATTTCCATTAAGAAGTGTTCCTTTTCACAATGAGGATTTAAATGTATGAACCATCGACTGGGTTCTCGCGAGTCCAATACTCTAAATCAAGTACCTCCCAGTCATTTTCCACTTCACTCGAAACCCTTTTAGCAAACCTACAATTATATACATCAAAAAGACAGTTTTTATGGGACTTCATTATATATAATTCTCAAGCTACTAACTTTGCTTACTTGGCATTCAAGCTACCTATTTTACTTACCTGACATTTAAACTACCTACTTTACTTACCTGGCACTTGCTGTACTTAACAAGCATTGCTTACCTTCCCTTAATTACTCTATCAAACACGGCGTTGTAGCTTTAGTGGCACCCCTACCAACATTCCCACGAAGAAGTGTCTATTATTACAATGATAATTTAAAGGTACCAACCATCAACTGGGTTCTCGCGAGTCCGAACCGATAATCTAACTCAAGTGGCTCCCAGTCATTTTCTACTACACTTGCAACCTCTTTAGCAAGGGAGGTGTTGAAAAACTGGGTATTTTAGCTGAAAGAGGCGTATGTGTGGTTGGGAAACATTGGTCAACAACAAATACATATCTCAATCATCCCATCTCTAGATGTTATGAATACATCCTGTTTATAATTGAGCCACCTACTTTACTTACCTGGCACTCTAGCTACCTATTTTACTTACCTGGTTGGGGAACATTGGTCTATACTAAATACATATCTCAATCATGTTATGAACACATCCTATTATTAATTGACTGAGCCACCTGGCACTCTAACTACCTACTTTATTTACCTGGCACTCAAGGTACCTGCTTTACTTACCTAGCACTCAAGCTACTTACTTTACTTAACTGGCATTCAAGCTACCTACTTTACTTACTTGGCACTTTCTTTAATCTTAATTGATTTACAAAGCAATGGCGCTGAAGCTTCAGTGGCACCCCACTAATCATTCCCATGAAGAAGTGTCCATTTTCACAATGAGGATATAAACGTACGAACCATCGACTGGGTTCTCGCGAGTCTGATACTCTACCTCAAGTGGCTCCCAGTCAATTTCTACTTCACCTTCAGCGAACCAACAATTATTAGAAAACGCCAATAAATAAATAAGCAACTTGTACGGGCCTTCACTGAATATTCTAACCAATGAGATATAGCAGCAAAGAAGGGTGTTGAAAAACCTGGTAATTTAGTTGAGAATCTTGTGTGGTTGGGAAACATTGGTCTATATTGAATACATATCTCACTCATAACATTTCTCGATGTTATGAACACATTCTGTTATTGATTGACTGAGCCAAAAGAAATGACACTGACGAAGAAAAAAGTATGTATTACCCAACACAAACTAAGGTCAGTTGGCCAGTAATTGATATTTGTCAACCGCGTGTTAATTTATTTATTGAAATAGTGAAAAAAAAAAAAAACTAGAGGATTTCCATTTATGAGAACGTACAAAAGTATTTAGTATACAAGAAATAAGACCATTGACAGGGCAGCAAAGGTTCATTTTACCAAATGGAGTCTATTAAATAATGAAACTTAATGGCATAGTTTACAAGGTGCAGTAAGCATTATGAGAGTTCTCAGTTCTTACTATATCATCTTCCAGTCCAAGATGTATTAGTAAAATAAATACACTTGTCATGCTGTACTCTTCTAATATATTCCTCATTTTTAAAGATAATGATTATTAAGGGTACCAAATTGTGAGCAAGTGAAAAACAGGTGGAGCCGACGCCCCAAAAATGAGAAAAATCAATAATTTAAATCGCAATGGTAGTACCAAAGCCATGTAAGACATATGCAGTGTAAGTGTTTAAAAACATTAAAGGTGATTAACAGGGAAGTGATAAACCTAAGGCTTAGAACAAGAATAAATGAGAGAGAGACACACAGGCACAGACAGACCGACATAATATTTTTGAATGAGAGGCTGCCGAATAAAAATAAAAATAAATGTAATTTACTACTTGCATAAAGAATTTGTTGATTAAAGAGAAGTTTATATCTCAACTACGAATATGTGAAGTTACCCTTAGTCCCTGGTATTTGGGGAAGAAGCAGGACACTGCCTCGACCTCAGAGGTTATAAACCAGTTTATGGAACGCTCTTCGAACCGTACTTGATGACTCTCTTGAAGTTTCGAGTGTCGTTCGAAGGTCGTTTTCGTAAGGACTTCAATATTTCCATCTGAAGAAAATTGGGAAAAAAGAAACCAAAGAAAAAGAGGGCGAGGGGTTAGTTTTGAATTGTTAAAACTTTTCTCCATAAAATTTCTTGGCTTTTGTTTAAAGGTATCACTTAGTTAAGCAAACAACTACAGTGCGTCGCTCCATTGGTCTGTGTTCGTTTGTAAACGCATCCGCTGTTGTTTTGCTTTTTTTTTTGTTTGTGTCTCTCAGTCCATCATGCTACCATTTACTGTTTCAGTTTTTTTTTCAGTGCGTTGTTGATTGTTGATATTGCA
Organism: Penaeus chinensis; assembly: GCF_019202785.1. Taxonomy (NCBI): domain Eukaryota; kingdom Metazoa; phylum Arthropoda; class Malacostraca; order Decapoda; family Penaeidae; genus Penaeus; species Penaeus chinensis. The sequence goes on along the minus strand of NC_061827.1, from coordinate 8,473,352 downwards.
ATATTGCAATGCTAAAATGTATTGCAATTTTCAGGAATGCATTGCTGGCCGAACATGACGTTATATATTTGATTTTTTGGGCATTATAATTTGTTTTCCTACATAAACAAAAACATTT
>NC_061827.1:8458234-8468234 GCF_019202785.1 Penaeus chinensis | reverse complement strand
TATATGTGCTTCTAAATTACCCTGTGTGAAAGGATTGGCAGGGGTTACCTTCCAATAACACTGCGGGATTCGAATACAGGTTTGATTGCAGTAGTATTCCGTAGCTGCTATACTTCAATGAATAGAAATACACCAGACATAATAAAAGCATTATCTTACTTCATTTCGTATCAAAAAGAAATACAACAAAATTAAGTACAATACAGTCCAACGCCTCAGTGGTCAGTCTCGATACTGACCATTGAGATCGGAGGGAGCGCAGCTTAGGAGGCCCGTTAGCAAGTATCGGACGGTAGCCTGAAGTCCCTCTTTAGAAAGTTTGAATACTTCGAGAGGCTTGACTTCTTGAGGGCTGTTGCTCACAGTCCCAAAGTTACAGTCCCGTTTTGACTATTTGTACATATTAATTTAGTTTTGAATGAATAAATAAATAAATAAATATATATATATATATATATATATATATATATATATATATATATATATATATATATGCATGTGTGTGTGTGCGTGTATGTGTGCAAATGTATACACACACACACACACACACACACACACACACACACACATATATGCATATATATATATATATATATATATATATATATATATATATATATAATATATGTATATATATGTATATATACACATGTATATATATATATATATATATATATATATATACATATGCATATATGTGTGTGTACATACATACATATATATATATATATATATATATATATATATATATATATATATATAAAGGGTATATATATATGTATATGTGTATATGGTTATATATATGTATATATATGTATATAAATGTATATATTTTATATGTATATATAGATAAATATGTATATACATACATACATGCATATATATATATATATATATATATATATATATATATGTGTGTGTGTGTGTGTGTGTGTGTGTGTGTGTGTGTGTGTGTGTTTGTGTGTGTGTGTATACATATGTACGTATGTATATGCAAAGCCGATCAGTCAAGCATTACATAGGCCTGCATGCCTGGGTGGCTACCTTTATTAAATTACATGACTTAAGTAATCAGTAAAGAACCTTTCACATTACTTGCCTATGGTTCACTTATATGCAATAAATGACATTCCCCAGACAGTGTTGTTTGATCTATATGATACTGCTTATTGGTAACGAATTGGCATTGATCAACCTCGTAATGATAGGCATTGAGTGTTGAAGGCATTGTGTTGATAACATAGGTATCTGGTTCAGGTTATCTCTAGATGCTGGGTTTACTGACTAAAGGTAGAGAGTCTATAAATTGTACCCCGGCCTTTGAGAGGGGAAGTGAGGGAAGAAGAGAGGGAAAAAAAACAAAGAGAGAAAGAGAGCGAAAGAGAGGGAGAGAGAGAGAGAGAAAGTGAAAGCACTTCTACCACTAAACCCACAAAAAACATGAAAAGATATAGAGTAGAGGGATCCACGAGCCACTCCAATAAAAGCTACAAGGTCACCTCTGTATGCTTTCACAACGCGTCTCTGTGGCCCAGCAATAAACCCAACATAGCTATGAGGGACTTTGCTAGCAACATAGCTACGTGCAGTTCATGTGAGCGGCATGGCCCGCAAAAGGTTCTAAAGTTACTTATTGATTTCTGATGGTTTATATGCAATGGATTTCCAGTGTTTGTATTGAAAATAACTCTACATCCTGTGACGTGATGATGGCGGCTAGGCAAGGAAGGGGAATCGCACGTCCGAACGTATTATTAACCCGTGCTCTTTAATCAACGAAGCAACTCTTACTTATGGTTCTCTGTTTTTCTCGTTCGTGGATTTGGATATTCTTTGGTGTTCCTTTGCTAATCGGGAGAACCGGAACGTGTTCTTTGTTAGTGAAAGTATTAACTGGAATTCATTGAGAAAAATATGATATTTATTGGCAATGATAGTAAATAATAGTAACAATAAGATCTATTTTTATAGCAGATATTATTATCATCTTCAAAATCATCATCATCATCATCATCATCATCACATCACCATCATCATTATCACTATTATTGTTCTTATTATCCTTATAATTTTACTGGGATGGTATTACTGGTATTTTGGGTGATGATGATAATAAAAAAAAAACATTTACAATAATAGTTGTAATAATACCAATGAAGAAGAAGAGGAGAAAAAAGAAACAGAATGATGATATATGATGATGATAATGATTCTCAGTAAAGAAAAGGCGTCCCTGTTCCTGTTAGGAACAGGAACCAAATACTCATACAAATAAACTTGTTGACAAAGACAAAGAAGGAAAATGATAGAAAGTAGGATAGAAAATATCACAGACTAAACTTAAACAGTTTACTTCACTATGACATAGTATCCAATACATATGACTAGACTCGGAAAATTCACCCTCGTCACCCTTTACTGTTACAAAGTTCACCTTTACGAGGTTGACACGCACTTTCCCGTTGGTAAAGCTGTGCATGATTATTTGCCTTGGAGTTGAATAGCAGAAATGCGATTTACCAGGAGATCCAAAGGAAGTTCTCCCGTGCTTTTGAGGTCTTATATGAAGCAACTAGATCTTATTTACTCTTTTATCAAATGCTAATACCTGATGTTGATGCCAAGAGCTATCTTGGGGATAAAAATATCAATTTGTAGTACAGTTTGATTTGTAACAAAATGGTTAATGTAATATTCTTTATATTTCAGGGAAAATGAAAATTAAAGATACGTCGTAAATGATACGTAGAAACACACACAGTTCTCTAGTGACGAAGGGGAAAGGAAGAGTAACTAAAGTTCAGAGAGACAAAAAGAAAAAACAAATATATGGAGATAGCGCAAGAGAGGAAAAAAACTAAAGAATGCAAACTCATCGACGCCGTTCAACGTGGGTCTCTCATACGACCCTCTTACCAAGAAGAAATCAAATTAACTTGACAGGAATAGCAGGCTCCGTCAGGAAGGTGGGGTAGCAACAACAGTTATCCATCAGTGGAAAAATAGACTCTTATTTTGGATAGAGAGAAATAAAAAAGAAAAAAAAAACTATTTTGTATTTCGTCATCTAAAGACTATTTGATATTTATCATGTAATGTGCTGTTACCAAAGGTTAGCTTATTATTTCTAATCATCTTTAAGAAGAAAAATGGAGTAGTCATAAACTATTACCTACAGAAAAGTCGTGAATAAATATATGAATTCGTTTTTATATTAAACTTCATTTTTAAAGAATTAAGAACTGAGTACAGAGATAGATAGATAGAAAGATGTGTGTGCGTGTATGTGTACGCGTGCGTGCACACACACAAACACACACATATATATGTATTTATCTCTCTCTCTCTCTCTCTCTATATATATATATATATATACATATATATACATACATATACACATATATATATATATATATATATATATACATATAGATATATTTACACATACATACATGTGTGTGTATATATATGTATATATACATATATATTTACATATATACATATATGTATTTATATATGAGTGTGAGTCCGTGTGTACACGCACACACACACACACATACACAAACACACACACACACACATATATATATATATATATATGTATATATATGTTTATATATGTGTGTGTGTGTGTCTGTGTGTATGTGTCTGTGTGTGTGGCTGTTGTTTTTATATCACGTTAATACGTAGTCAGAAAGTCTACAATCAGGATTTTACCTCAGATATACATACTTTATACAATATATTTCAAATTACAAAGCTAATTTTTGGGGAGCGTTGTTTAAAAGTTATATATAACTGTAATGTATGTAATTGTGTGTGTGTGTGTGTGTATTTGCATATATATATATATATATACATATACATATACATATACATACACACACACACACATATATATAGATAGATAGATAGATATGTATATATATATATGTGTGTATGTATATAATATATATATACATATACAAATATATACACGTGTGTGTATATATATATATATATATATGTATATGTGTGTGTGTGTGTGTGTGTGTGTGTGTGTGTATGTGTACACCCGTATAATTACACACACACACACACACACATATATATATATATATATGTATACATATACATACATAAACATACATGCATACATGTTCATACATATATATACTCATGTATTCATATCTATCTATCTATATATGTATATCTATATGCATACACCCATATATATATATATATATATATATATATATATATATATATATATAAACACACATGCAGACACACACACACACACGCGCACACACATACACATAGACACAACACGCACACCCACACACACACACACACACACACACATATGTATATATATATATATATATATTTATTTATAGATGTATGCACACACACAAACACACACATATATATATCAACAACGTTGTATTTTCTTGTTTTTAATATCACGGTAATACGTAATGAGAAAGTCTATAATCATGATTACTTTACCTCCGAAATATTATACTTCATATGTTATATTTGAAAAATATATATACATTTCAATAAATGTGAAATACTTTAAATGAAGCGTCAAATTTTTTTTTTTATATGAATAACCTTTCGGATTTTGTTGGTGGAACAAAATCTGAAGTTTCCAATCTAGAAAAGCGAGTATTTTTGCTTTCTCAAACCCTGTCCCCTATGCAATACATATATTTTTCACCTTGCGAAATCAATAACCAATATTGTATATCATTGAAACTGAATTCGCCGAAAAAATAGAAAATGTATATTGCTTAGACAATCATCGCAGGCCGTTTTGTGTACACCATGTGATATTTTCATTTAGATATACATGTAGTACACACAGACACACACATACACACAAACAAAAAAACACATATACTCGCACGCACACACACACACACACACTCACACGCACACACACACACACACACACACACTTACACACACACACACACAAACACACAAACACACACACATATGTATATATATATGTGTGTACACACACACACACACACACATATACATATATACAAATACTGCTGTCATCATATGGCTAACTTTCTCCTTAATGTTTTTTTGTTTTTCTATTAATAATGATTACTTAATCAGGCAAACACATAGATTGCATGTACTTGGTAAAATGTCTAAGCATATGTTTACTCTTCGGTCATATGTTAGATGTATATTTTCAATTACAAAGGCACTTATAAAAATACAAAGTAAATAAGAAATGTATAAAATAAAACGTCAGAAAAAGCCGTTAGTTTAGAATTAGTTTCCACTGTTTTCTGAAATAAAATGTAAACTGTTTCCAAATTGGAAATCGAGTATTTTCTGTTATTGCAACCTTTCGTCCCATTCTATTGTGTTTTATTTTCTTGTATAATCAATAGCCAATATTGTATATCACATTTGCTAAATTTTCTGAAATAAAAGAGAAAATGGTTGTTATTTAAATTACTATCGTAGGACAGTTTTATGTAGATTACATAGAGCCAAAATATTCATACGTGCATGTGTGAATAAATTTTAGAATTTGTGTTTATTTAATCATTGTGCTCTAATTATTATTATCATCATTAATAATAATAATATTATTATTGTTGTTGTTGTTTCTGTTATTGTGATTGTCATTGTTATTATTGCTATTTTTATTACAATTATTATCATCACTATTATTATCATTATCATCATTGTTATTTTGTTGTTCCTGTTATCTTTATCATTATTATTATTATTATTATTATTATTATTATTATTATTATTATTACTATTATAATTATTATTATTATTATCATTGCTATTATTATTATTATCATTGCTATTATTATTATCATTATCATTATCATTATTATTATTATAATTATTATTTATTATTATTATTTTTATCATCATCATTACTATTATCACTATCAATATTATTATCATCATTACGCGAAATATTAACATAAACATAACTTTGCAGGCAATGTGTAGAGTGTACTTTATTTAATGAGATTTGATCGTATCATACATAAATGACATACGCGAAGTATATCTACTTTAAAGTAAAATCAAGAAAAAAAAAATCCTTTTCATCCAAACCTATTGCGAATATAAACGTTTATTTTTATCTGATTGTCACGAAACCCATCCATGGACCCCAGGTTGAGAAACCCTGCTATAGATAATCCCTTTCTTTAAAACGTTCGTGTTTTGTTAAAAAACCATCATTCTCGCAATTAGTTTCTGCGGGAACAAAGTTAACATTTCCGGGAAAATCTCCAAATCTCTATCTCTAAACCGGTACGACTACAAGTGTAATAAATAAGATATTCTGGAACGATACACTAGTTTAAGGGAACAATATGCATATAGAGGAAACGTTGGCAGCAAGTGGTAGCCTCTGTCATGCTGCCATTAGACACACACCATAACAGCTCTTAAAGCCGCTGTGACCAAGCCTGGGTTAATGCTGGCAAGTGACATTATACAGTAATCTCTTGGTAGAGAGACTTTACAGGTAGAAGATGAGGGCCAGCTTGGAGGAAATACGTGAACTCATCACTATACATGTATGTCTTTCTACTCACATACATACGTGTATTAGTGAGTGTGTGTGTGGGTGAGTGGTGTGATGTGTGCGTGTCACTGGTTACTCACACCGCCTTCCTTCAGTTTAAGACTCACTACTTTATGTTTTATATTAGATGGACAGTTCTGGTGTTGGTTAACAAGAAAAATGTTTTTAAAAATAAAGATTATTTAATATTCTAATTCAAATCTCTTGTTCTGTTGCCATTACTATGGGTCGGTCAAAATGAACCCTCTGCCACTACCTCTCCTCCTGGTCTAGCTTCTTTGTCTGTGTTAACCAGTGTTGACTTTTTATGGCGTCCTCCCGAGTGGTGATTTGATGGAATTCCTATTAGTCTCCAACTGATGTAAAACATGTACAGAATAAAAGCATTGGTGTCATAAATCAAAATTTCACATTGAGTTCGAAGAAACGTTTTAAAGTGAGGCGCCCACAGGGACACTGTGCTCAAATGATATGCCGTCCTGGGGTACAACATGAAGTATTTTTTCTCTTTTATCTTTAAACACGGATCAATGGTTATCAATCATTTCCTGTCAAGTATTAGACCATTGAACGAACAGTAACTGTGTTAGGTATCCAGTTCCTTTGGAGACAGGAAAATGGCTGGAATGGTTGTATACTTAATCATAAAACAACATCCATATCTTTATATAAATTCAAATAAAGCTCGTCCGCTTCAGTTGTATTCAAACAAGTGGGTATTATATCGTTCCCCTTAAGGTGGACTGCACACCAGGTTGAATAGCACTTAGGTAGTGTAAGCAAAGGAAAACCATCAATACATTTTGAGATGTTATTTGTGAAAAAAAATCACGTACTTCCTTCGACAATATTAACTTCATTAAGTTCTCTCAACACTCAGTTGATATGCTGATGTAAACAAATGTTAGAGTTTGCAATTCTAAGAGTACGGTGGGATAAGGTGCATAATAGGAGACGAGTCGGTATAATATGCGCCAATAATGACCTTAGTTGTTGACGCGGCAGATGGTTTTAAATTATCAAATAACCGAGAAATAGGTTGTTTGGATGCAATTAATATATGTGCGCCCCTTTGATCCCCCACCTCCTCTCTCTCATATGTATATGTATATGTACAGTATGTGCATATATATATGTATATAAACACACACACACACACACACACACACACACACACACACACACACACACACACACACACACACACACACACACGTACATTATGTTCTAACAATGAGGGAGCGTGAACCGAGTGGATGCCATTCCTAACCTCGGACCGTTAGCGGGGTTCGAAATTACGCATTGGTTAACCCCCTTCCCCAAGACACACACATACACATATGGACTGTATATATGCGAGTGTGTGTGTGTGTATCATTATATATATATATATATATATATATATATATATATATATATAAGAAAACATAGAATACAGTAAATCACTAACATCCAAACCGCAAATGGGTGGCCTCCAATGATCAAGAAATTATGTCAGCATCAAGACGCGCTCCTGAATCCGGTTGCCAAGTTAAGAAAAGCCGTTGAATCAATCGGAGGCTGCGAGGCCGAACAAGGGCGCTGACACTCCCAGGGCGAGGCAGGTGACCAGCACAGCCATTCCATTCGGTGACTGGAGTGTGGGCGGCGGGGAGGGAGCAGGAGAGAAATGGGTGGGGGTGGATCTTTGTTTAGAGGGGCCGTCCCTAAGCATGGGTGGGGGAAGTTGGGGGGAAAATGAGATATGCCAAGCTCCAGATTCTAAACGAGTGTAGAATTACCCTTATACACTCGCGCGACGAAAAATTAGAAAGTGCGCGAGGAGAAAATCTCGCCTTCTTGGCCTTGTGTCAGCGATTTCCACCCTTCCACACACGCGCCTTAAAGGAGCTATTATGGCGCGTTGTATTTTGACACTACCTATTGAAATGAATCAAAGGAGGGTAAAAGTGTCTAATTATAACAGTCTCTTCAAAAAGTGAAGGAATTATAATTCGAAAAAATGAAGAAAAAATAAAAGTGAATTTCTTTCCTATAAAATTTAATAGATATGACCCAGTTTTGTTTAGGATTCGACGATAATACAGTTAGAACAATCTAAAAATAAACTCACGGCGAGCAGATGTTTACTCTCAGGGAGACACGGGCGACAGAGTTGCAAGTGTCGCCACCGTGTTAGACTTTTCTAGTTGCAACAGACGCTTGCAATATTTATCTTTTTTTTCTAACTATGGATGATCATATGTTCCGATTTTAATATTGGTTGCATTTCTAAAAAGTAAATCGAACCTCTTCTGGGATCTTAAAATTTCGCGCCAGTTTATTTTTATTTTGGGGAAATTCGGAAAAAAAGACGTAAAAATAGATTTTTTAAAAAGAGTAAACTTAAAGCAAAAAAAAAAAAAAAAAAAAAAAAAAACGCGAGGTTGGATTAGGAATTCATAGGGGTTCATTTTTTTCTCGTGATCTAATTCATGAACCCCTTAGACACAGTTAAAAAAAATATATATTTTTTTAGGAGGGGGCAATGCCCTCCATGTGGGTATCTGAATAATGAAATACAGAAATACACCAAATATGTAAAAATCAAAACAAATCCGTAGGACCTCTTTTCTTATTTATTATTATTATTTCTATTATTATTATTATTATTATTATTATTATTATTATTATTCGATTTGACTCCCCCGTGACCCCCTTTAACCCTTTGATTTAAGAGAAAGACCCCATTAGTTGCTTTCTCTAGGCCTACGTAATATGCAGTCATTATATTCCTTCATACATTATGCCGTTAGCCACTCGTCTTGCGCTGGAGGTAATTTCTATTGAACTTAAAGCCGACTCATTTAGTATCATTAGGGAACTGGATGAGGACCTAGGCTCAAATTTGTTTTCTTTTCCAACACAATTAATCTGATTTTCTTTAAGAAATGTGATAAAGGCGTTGCTATAGGTTTGCGTTCATGACTTCCTTCATGATAATTGTTATCTCCTTATCGCCATTTCTACCATTATCATCGTAATTTTTTCCTCTATATCTACTTTTTTTTTTTTTTTTTTTTTTTTTTTTTTTAGCTCCATGCTCTCTCTCTCTCTCTCTCTCCCTCTCTCTCTCTCTCTCTCTCTCTCTCTCTTATTTACACCTACGGAACGCGTTATTTGTTTATTAATGATGAGTTTATCTGTTTCCTTTCTTTCCCCTTAGTCGAAAAGGAAATGTTGGAAAGAAAACGGGAAATGAGAGCAGAGCGACAAAACCATGTCTCTCTCTCTCTGTCTCTCTCTCTTTCCCATTTCCTATTCCCAGTTTTGTATAGTTTTCGTGATTTATCTTCTGGTATTGTGGCGTTGTTGTATCCCCTGACACGTCTGGGATTTTAAAGTTTCGTGATCCGTTTTCAGGTCACATATGATATTCAAAGCCTGTAA
>NC_061827.1:8440734-8445734 GCF_019202785.1 Penaeus chinensis | reverse complement strand
ATATAATGAAAAATAACTAACTATAATAAAAGAAAAAATCGTAACAAATATTTGTCTCTATTCTTAAACTAGTACAGGCAAGCACGCAGATTGTACACGTGTAACTCTGCCATAAAAAGTAAGCGAAGTCATTCAAGACTGAAAAATAAGGTGAAAAACACATGATGTAATCTGTATTTTTTTTCTTTTTCTTATTTTCAATTTACAGTATCAGAACAACGCTTGAAACAAGTTGAGTTAGTGTAATGAAATTAATTGATATTGCATGATAAAACAATGCTGCAGGAGAAACTAATTTATTTTTTTATACAGTTCAACTTTTTTTTAACTAACAATAATAATAAATACAACGTTAGATATATCATAGACAAATAATTCGAATAATAAATAAATGAAAGAAAATATTTTAAAAAATGCCTTCATACCTTTCATCGTAGAGAATCAATGCGTGTATGACTTAATTTAGATTTTTACAGTCATAATAATTCGAACCAAAGATCTATGATTACCTGTCTAGAATTATTGGTAACAGCTATCTTTATTGTATAAAGATAGTATTATGATCTTTATAACATTAATGAAGGCGACTATGATGGTAAAATTGATGAGAATAAGCCTATTTCCACTCCTATTCCTAATACTACTAATAATGATGATTCTACTACTAATGATGGTAATGATAGTAATGGTATTAATAATAATAATTGTAATATAGATAGTATATTGTTAATGATAATGACCACTGCAACAACAATGATATGAACGATAACAATAATCATATGATAATAGTAGTAGTAGTAGTAACACTAATAATATCCATAATAATAATGATAATAGCACTAATAATAATAATAATAATAGTAATAATAATAATAATAATAATAATAATAATAATGATAATGATTATGATAATGATGATAATGATAAACATAATAATAATAATAATAATAGTAATAATAATAGTAATAATTATGATGATAATGATGATGATGATGATGATGATGATGATGATAATAATTATGATAATAATGATGATAATAATAAACATAATAATAATAATGATAATAATTATAATAGTAATAATAACAACAATAATAATAATAATAATAATATAACAAAAAACATATGGATGATGAATGTTAACGATAATATTACTACTGCTACTACAACTGATAATAATGATATTAAGAGTATTCATGATATTGATGATAATAACTACCTCATGTTAGTTGTATGGTTCTTACTCTTATTGTTATTTGATTATTCATTATTAACATAACTAATATCATTATGATTGACACAGATTTTCTTGTTGTCGTTATCATTGTGTGTGTGTGTGTGTGTATGCGTGCGTGTGTGTGTGCGTGTGTGTTCGCGCGCGTGTGCGTGCGTGTGTGTGTGTGCGCGCGTGTGCGTGCGCGCGTGTGTATGTGCGTGCGCGTGTGCGTGCATGCGTGTGTGTGTGTGTGTGTGTGCGTACGTGCATGAGTGCGTGCATGTGTGTGTGTGTTTATTTGGACTCAAGGTCAGGATGAACCTAATGTTATTACTTACCTTGTAAAGCCGTCATATAAGAAGATACAATGTTTGTACTCTAGTTAATTTTGGCAGGAACTGATTTTTTCCAATTCAGTTTTTTTTTAGCAAGTCTAATTTTAGAATATACAAAGTCTTCCACAAGCTTCTTAGTGACGTAACGTAGAGGATTTTTTTATATACATATTTTCTTACACTCAAGACCTCTTCTCTATATCGATCAGTAGTGGGGAGGATGACGTCACTTTTACGTCAGGAATGGATTTGCCAATCACTAACGGGAATAACAACTGCGACAGTAAGGCCATATAAGAGAGGATTCATTATTAACCACATTATTAGCAAATTAATAGAGGCCTTTTCAATATACTTTTAGAACTTTGTGTCTTTTAATTTCAATAGTATGGAAAAAAGGGCAAATAGTAATTAGTGAATAGTTTTAGAACCTTTATATTTTCTTTTCTTTTTTTGAACCCTGTGAATATATCGTACACAGTGTTCAAGACGCCTTCGTTAGAAATAATATATGTCCAGTGATTTAGATCCACATACTACATGATATGTAAATTTTGTGTATATAACTATTGGATATTTCTTAAATCTATTCGCAAACAAACTGCACTAGTACGTACTTGGTCATTCTTATCATACATGTATCCCAAATAGCTACAGTATGATAAGATTTATGTCCCATTATAATGCATAACCATGAATATATCATATAACATATATTTTGCATATAAGACAACTATTTTGATATCTGGAAAGCTGATGGCTAAGGAATATAGGTTCAGTTAAATTCAGCCAATACACATTAATAATTCATGGACATATACCATTATAACACCCTGCATAGAAATAGGCAAGCAGGTGATGTGAGTAACCTTATTTGCATATCCAACTCACCAGACCTAATGTGGTACGCAATCTGAGCGCTGCAGAAGGGCGAGGAGACCGAGCAGAGGGGCTGCAACTCAACTAAGTCAAATATATATACATAATATACATATATATACATATATATATACACACACACATATACACATATGTATGTCTGCATATGCATGATATATACATGTGTGTGTGTGTGTGTGTGTGTGTGTGTGTGTGTGTGTGTGTGTGTGTGTGTGAAACCGAAAACTTGCTTCAAATCCACGAATAGCATTGTAATATGTGAGGTGCATTTTTACCAACCCGCTTCTGCTGCCCTCTACTATGACAGGAACTGGACATATACTACACGTCGCGAATTTCAGCTCCGGCTAGAAATTCGCGATGCACCAAGGAACTGCGGCAAACTAGCACTGAAATTCTGAACCTTCTTTATATATACATACACACAAACACAGATATATATGTATATATATATATACATATATATACATATACATATACAAGCACACAAACATGTATACATATATATATATATATATGTATGTGTGTGTGTGTGTGTGTGTGTGTGTTTGTGTGTGTGTGTGTGTGTGTGTGTGTGTGTGTGTGTGTGTGTGTGTGTGTTTATATATGTATATATATATATATATATATATATATATATATATATATATATATGCATATAGGCATGTTTACATATATACATATATGTGGGTTTCAAGCGTCCTTCTCATTACGTTTCAAGATTTCGCAAAGAATTTCCTGTTACATCAACTATATTACGCGTTAACAACGTTGCTCTCATGCCTCTCTCCCGTGGTGTAAACAAAGCATTCCAGTGCAACGAGGAGCTTAAAGTCGTAATCTACATCTTATTGGGAAACGACATAGGATAAATGTTCTTGTATTGTGAAAGTGTTCCGCAGATGCAAGCTTGTTCCTCATTGTGCTTTAGTACCACAGCAATATGAACGATTTACAGATCGGTTCCCATTCTAGATGAACATCGTAGTCGGCTTAGCATTTCAAAGATATGAATTTTGAAAGATGAAAGTTCTTTACCTGTGTTTAAATACACGAAAAGACAGGATATTTGCATATTCATTGGGTTCACAAAAAAAGTAAAGGGTAGCGACATGAATTTCAGAATAGTTTAAATACCGAGCAGAGAGAGGGAATTATACGCCCAGAAACTCGCTCTGAAATTCCTGGAAAATGTGATGATGATGATTATGATGATAATGATACAGATAATGATGATGTTACTATTTCCTTAATAATTAAAAAAAAAATTATTATCATTATTGTCATAATGACGACCATCTTCATCTCTATTATTATCGGTTTAGCAGCAGCATTATTATCATTATTACTGTTATTCTTATCATAATATTAAAGCAAAGTTAATATATATGCATACGCAATACAAACACATATATACAGCATGCAAACACATACCCACATATATCTATCTATTTATCTATCTATCTATATATGTATGTATTTTTCTTTTAGATACTCCGTAGTTAAGGTGATCTTCATAGTCCTTAAATCATTATTGCATCATTTATCACAGCGTTTCCTTTCCCTTTTACTTTCTCCTTTCCTTCTTAACCTTCCCCTTCGAATAGTCATGTAGATGGCATATGTGTATAAACTGACAGTCTAACTACTTCAGTGCAGTGTACTTGCCTCGTAGTAGAATAATAATAATAATAATATCAACAATAATGAAGATAATAATCATATTAACAATTGCAATAGTAATAGAGTTAAAATAGGGGTCTCATAGATTCGCAGTACGATGAACGAGCATGCGAGCGTGTGTGATTCCTTAGTATATATGTCACAAACAAAATTATGATACAGTGGTATAAAAAACGGTTACAATAGGTATTAGTTGTGAGCATTAGATGTCCATAAGTATGCATGTTACTCACTTTGCTTTATTGATATATGAAAATAATTAAATAATTCAATAAGCATAAAAATATAGAACATCATTCATTACAACTGTATACATTTATTAACAACGACAGCTAAGCGTAGAAGAAACAAGCACACACGTTTATCGATTTACAACCATTTATTTTTGGTGAAAAAAACATTTATTCTCCGACTCCAGAAATAAATCATAGCACGGCCTTGACAAGAAAATTGCACATTAAGCACAGTAAATACGTTTCCAAAAAGTATCATTAACTTGTCACCGATATTTCGTGTATACATGGACACCTGTTGGTGCCTAGATAAATCAAGTTGATGTCTGATTGCGGGTGATTGCTGCGGGAAAAGACTGATCTGTAATTAGAATATCACGGGTGGTTACAGATGGCTAACTAATGTTTGCTGGTTACAAATATATTTTCCAACTTTGTTCATTCAAAATATTTGAGTACATAAATACACAACAATAAGGCATACAGTCATAAGATAAACAAACAAATTAGCAGAGGAAATAGGCTTTTGGGGGGAAAGAACCCAGCAGACATCACTGATTTGCTAGTTAGTAATTTTCATTGCATATGACATAAATGGAACAAAGTGAGCGAGTCGCACTCAGTCGTATCTTG